>NC_074685.1:1428815-1438815 GCF_029448725.1 Salvelinus fontinalis | reverse complement strand
TTCCTCCAGACACTAGGGTACTTAAGCCTAGAATACTTCAAATTTGATTTGTGACATGCGCCAAATTCAAAAGCAGTGAAATGCTTACTTACAAGCCCTTAACCAACAATGCTTTAAGAAGTTAAGATTTTTTTAAAAATAAGTATTAAGTAAAAAATAGATAAGTAGAAAATAAAGTAACAAATAATTAAACAGCAGCAGTAAAATAACAAGCAAGGCTAAATACAGGGGGTCAATGTGCCGGGGTACCGGTATAGAGTCAATGTCCGGTATAGAGTCAATGTGCCGGGGTACCGGTATAAGGTCAATGTGCCGGGGTACCGGTATAGAATCAATGTGCCGGGGCACCGGTATAGAGTCAATGTGCCGGGGCACCGGTATAGAGTCAGTGTGCCGGGGTACCGGTATAGAGTCAATGTGCCGGGGTACCGGTATAGAGTCAATGTGCCGGGGCACCGGTATAGAGTCAGTGTGCCGGGGCACCGGTATAGAATCAATGTGCCGGGGCACCGTTATAGAGTCAATGTGCCGGGGCACCGGTATAGAGTCAATGTGCCGGGGCACCGGTATAGAGTCAATGTACCGGAGTACCGGTTGTTGATGTGCCGGGGTACCGGTATAGAGTCAATGTCCCGGGGTACCGGTATAGAGTCAATGTGCCGGGGCACCGGTATAGAGTCAATGTGCCGGGGTACCGGTATAGAGTCAATGTGCCGGGGCACCGGTATAGAGTCAATGTGCCGGGGCACCGGTATAGAGTCAATGTGCCGGGGTACCGGTATAGAGTCAGTGTGCCGGGGTACCGGTATAGAGTCAATGTGCCGGGGTACCGGTATAGAGTCAATGTGCCGGGGCACCGGTATAGAGTCAATGTGCCGGGGCACCGGTATAGAGTCAATGTACCGGAGTACCGGTTGTTGATGTGCCGGGGTACCGGTATAGAGTCAATGTGCCGGGGCACCGGTATAGAGTCAATGTGCCGGGGCACCGGTATAGAGTCAGTGTGCCGGGGCACCGGTATAGAGTCAATTTACCGGGGCACCGGTTGTTGAGGTAACATGTACATGTAATACTTTGCAAGTTTGCCGTTTTTTTGGGACTCAACTCTGACTGACCACATCATCTATCGGTGGTCTAAACTGTGGCACAAATTGGGGGTATTTTTCTCAGCCGAGCTATCAGACTATCCTTTTGTAAATGAATGGAGGTGTGAATGTTTCAGTCAGTCTCTCTCCTATCACACCAGAGTCCTGCATCAGGCAAAAAATAATCCGCTGGTGGGTGTTCCCGGAGTTGAGAGAGAACTTGGGTAAATACAATGGTGCAATTACACCTGACAGGTGGACTGATGATTTTCCCCAAAAATAGGTTACATATGCCTTTACAGCCCATTAGATAAATGAAGAGTGGATGTTATCCACTACGGAGTGGGACAGTGCAGCTCAAAACTGCAGATAACTTAAGTTCAGCTATTGTAAAATAATACTTGTGGTTCTTGTTGATTTCCTATATCGCTTCAAGAGGCCTATTGTTGTTTCAACTGTTCTGCCTGCGGTTATGGAACCCCTACCTGTCCCAGACCTGCTGTTTTCAACTCTTAATGATCGGCTATGAAAAGCCAACTGACATTTATTCCTGATTATTATTTGACCATGCTGGTCACTCATGAACATTTTGAACATCTTGGCCATGTTCTGTTATAATCTCCACCCGGCACAGCCAGAAGAGGACTGGCCACCCCTCATAGCTTGGTTCCTCTCTAGGTTTCTTCCTAGGTTTTGGCCTTTCTAGGGAGTTTTTTCCTAGCCACCGTGCTTCTACACCTGCATTGCTTGCTGTTTGGGGTTTTAGGCTGGGTTTCTGTACAGCACTTTGAGATATTAGCTGATGTACGAAGGGCTGTATAAAATAAACTTGATTTGATTTGATTTGATTTGTCCACCTGGTAATTGTGTTGTTCCCACGGATGAAGAGTCACCTTCAGATGGACGTGCGGTTTCAGAGAGAAGTCCGCTGTCAGCTTGCGACCAGGCACAGTTGATGACATCCTGCACAGCAATTTGAAGAAATCCAGCAACGAATGGACTGTTTTTGGAAGTTATTGTTTTAATATATTTATTTGTTGTCTAATATCAGAAGGCTCTTTAAAGCGATTTTAAGTTGTCAATTGCATTGTGAAGAAAAAAATAAATATATAATTCTTCATTCATGGCTTGGTTTCTTTTTAGACAAATGTTGAATAGATATTCAGACAAATTAATTGATGCCGGAAAAGAGGTTACTGTCCGCAGTCATAAAAACAATTAGGCTAAATAAAGTGATATTATTTTGTTGGGTAACGGATCGGCTCTCGGAACTCATTATGAGGCGGTTTCTATCTTCAATATAATCATTCATTCAGAAGGTTAAAGCCACAGGCCTGCAGTAAATTAAATGACCAGGTTAATTTTTCATTAGGATATAATAATCCACGGCTTCTGGGAATGTTATAAAGTCCAAAAGTTATGGGTAGAGTTAGAAATGTGGCTGTCAGAACTATTACAATGGAAAATTTTTCAAGACATAACATATAAAGGGTGCATCTTGGCTTGGACGATACTTTCCCGTCAATCATCTTGAAAAAAAACACAAATAATAAAAAAAACTGAAAATCAACCAATGTCTGCCTTGAAATGCTTTATTATCCAAATGTTGAAAGGGAAAGGAGGGATACCTAGTCAGTTATACAACTGAATGCCTTCAGCATTTAACCCAACCCCTCTGAATCAGAGAGGTACGGGGAGGGGGGGGGCTGCATTAATCTACATCCATGTCTTCAGCATTTAACCCAACCCCTCTGAATCAGAGAGGTACGGGGAGGGGGGGGGGCTGCATTAATCTACATCCATGTCTTCAGCATTTAACCCAACCCCTCTGAATCAGAGAGGTACGGGGAGGGGGGGGGCTGCATTAATCTACATCCATGTCTTCAGCATTTAACCCAACCCCTCTGAATCAGAGAGGTACGGGGAGGGGGGGGGGCTGCATTAATCTACATCCATGTCTTCAGCATTTAACCCAACCCCTCTGAATCAGAGAGGTGCGGAGGGGGGGGGGGGGGGGGGGCTGCATTAATCCACATCCATATCTTCAGCATTTAACCCAACCCCTCTGAATCAGAGAGGTACGGGGAGGGGGGGGGCTGCATTAATCTACATCCATGTCTTCAGCATTTAACCCAACCCGTCTTAATCAGAGAGGTGCGGAGGGGGGGGGGGGGGGGGCTGCATTAATACACATCCATATCTTCAGCATTTAACCCAACCCCTCTGAATCAGAGAGGTGCGGAGGGGGGGGGGGGGGGGCTGCATTAATCCACATCCATATCTTCAGCATTTAACCCAACCCCTCTGAATCAGAGAGGTGCGGAGAGGGGGGGGGGGGGCTGCATTAATACACATCCATATCTTCAGCATTTAACCCAACCCCTCTGAATCAGAGAGGTGCGGAGGGGGGGGGGGGGGGCTGCATTAATCCACATCCATATCTTCAGCATTTAACCCAACCCCTCTGAATCAGAGAGGGGGGGGGGGGGGGGGGCTGCATTAATACACATCCATGTCTTCAGCGCCCGGGGACCAGTGGGTTAACTGCATTGCTCAGGAGCAGATCAACAGATTTTTACCATGTCAGCTCAGGGATTCGATCGATACAACCTTTCGGTTACTGGTCCAATGCTCTAACCACTAAGATACCTGCCTAGTGCGTGGGCAAAGGAGAAAAACAAAATGGTGCAGTTTGAGGGCATGTGGCTGAGAGTGACGCAGGTGCTGGAGCTAGGGGGTGTGAGTAAGTGGGTCTGGCCAGGTGTGATGTAGTTGGCGTTTGTATTGTGTAGGTGCCGAGTCTATATGACTTGTTAATACGACTTGTTCATTTAGCAGACATCACTTACTGCTTATATTCAGTGAATACATATATCTTAAGAATATCATGGGATATAAGTGAAACATTTTTATTTCACTTAGAAGAAAAACCTTAGTGTAACAACAGTTTTAGTCAGTAATATGCTACAGTCCAGTTACAGCTTTTTTTCCTGGAGTGGCGGGACAGAGGAAGAGCAATTCTTACACTATTGTTCTAAGTTCAATCACCCTCTTCTTCTTCCTTCATCTTCTTCTTCTTCATCCTCATCATTCAGTTCATTCAAATGACATTTTGAAGTTGTGCACAATTATCCATTTCTATTTGGTTTATATTGCCCATTTACAGACAGCATTCATTCAGATAGAGACACAGTAGGACCCAAAAGCATAATCATTGCTCTATCTCCCCCTTGTGGTGGTCTGGAGCAATGAAGCAGTAACGCAGGGTAACGAACTAAACTACAAATTACCTCTTCCGGCGGCATAATCTCAAAACTTTTAATTGTGGAACTATTATAGGAACTACTATAGGTTGACTGATGAGCTGAACCAGGTTCCAGACACTGGTTATAGTTTGAAGCTTTTTCTTGAGTTGGCAGCTTGACGAAAGCCAGTCAATATTTAGGTCACCCAGAAAATATACCTCTCTGTTGATATCACATACATTATCAAGGATTTCATACACGTTATCCAGATACTGACTGTTAGCAGCTTCCCACCAGAATGGGCTTTAGGTGAGGCAGATGAACCTGTAGCCATATTACTTCAACAGTATTTAACATGAGATCGTCTCTAAGCTTTACAGGAATGTGGTTCTGAATATAGACCGCAACACCTCCCCCATTGGCATTTCTGTCTTTTCGGTAGATGTTATAACCATGTATTGCTACCACTGTATCATCAAAGGTATTATCTAAGTGAGTTTCAGAGACAGTCAGAATATGAATGTCATCTGTCACTAGCAAGTTATTGACTTTATGGACCTTGTTTATTAGGCTTCATATGTTAATATGGGATATTTTTTTGCACTTTTCTGGGTTGCTTGATTGTTTTTACTCCTTAGCTTATCAGAAGTAGACATGCTCAGGTTATTTATATTGGAGCTGATAGTGTCGGGTGAGTTGCACACAGTGGACTTCCTACTAGGGCACATCGCCTCAGTGCTAACAGGGTGAGTTGCACACAGTGGACTTCCTACTAGGGCACATCGCCTCAGTGCTAACAGGGTGAGTTGCACACAGTGGACTTCCTACTAGGGCACATCGCCTCAGTGCTAACAGGGTGAGTTGCACACAGTGGACTTCCTACTAGGGCACATCGTTTCTGTGCGAACAGTATACCTCTGGTTCACAGGCACATTACGGCATACAATAGCTGTACGATCGACAGAGGAATTAGAGGGACATAAATTAGATTACTTACAGTGTGACTACCAATGCCCCTAGGTATAATGTACATTTGCTGTAGCATTACGACAAATCAGCGACACAATGGTAGGGATTATCTGAACTGGGCTTAGGTCCGGCCGTTCTTTTGCCTCGAGTGGTTTCGCAAAACCTTCGAAATCCGAAAGACGGTGGGGCCCGATGGACCCGAGCCAGCAGTAGAATCATTTGTGGATGATGAAGGGGCTGGAGTCTCAGACAACCTCACGATCCAATGAGGGGTGAGCTCTGAGGATCTGAACCCAAGGTCGAAGCCACCAGAGAGGGAGCCAGAACAGAGGACGAAGGCGCAGGTACCTGCAGATCCGATCTCGAATCGGAAGCCCCCAGGGAAGAAGACGCCGGAACATCTGGATCCAGATTGGAAAAGCTGTTTCTAGTCTGTGTCCAGTCCGGGCTTACCATCGTCAAGGAGGCCCCCTTTGCCAGAGGTCGCTGCTTTCTACTTCAACGGTGAGTGACATATCTCCATGGCTGATGGTAGGATCACGAACAGGAGCATCAAACAAGTCATCCAGAAGCAGCCTACTAACTTCGTTCTCCAGGGAAGGGGGAGAACCCTTCAAGGAGGGATCCCTGCAGAGCACCAGCCAGTTGGCTGTGGAGAGGCGACACGGCAGCGACCCTTACACCAGGCCAGAGAGGCGTCCGGCTACTGGGGTGAATGCATTCAAGCGTATTTTTTGTGGTTTCTTCACACCTGAAGAAGAGGAGAGGGCAGGTGAGGATGTGAGATGCCTGGAGAATACATAGCTTGTAGCGTGTAGTGCCTGGATAGTACATAGCTTGTAGCGTGTTGTGCCTGTTGGTCGCTGACAGTCAGTGAGGACACTGACACTACTCCTGACTCTAATCAGTGAGGACACTGACACTACTCCTGACTCTAATCAGCGAGGACACAGACACTACTCCTGACTCTTATCAGCGAGGACACTGAAACTACTCCTGACTCTAATCAGTGAGGACACTGACACTACTCCTGACTCTAATCAGTGAGGACTGACACTACTCCTGACTCTAATCAGCGAGGACACAGACACTACTCCTGACTCTTATCAGCGAGGACACTGAAACTACTCCTGACTCTAATCAGTGAGGACACTGACACTACTCCTGACTCTAATCAGTGAGGACACTGACACTACTCCTGACTCTAATCAGTGAGGACTGACACTACTCCTGACTCTAATCAGTGAGGACACTGACACTACTCCTGACTCTAATCAGCGAGGACACTGACACTACTCCTGACTCTAATCAGTGAGGACATTGACACTACTCCTGACTCTAATCAGTCAGGACACTGACATTACTCCTTTTTATTTTATTTTTATTTCACCTTTATTTAACCAGGTAAGCTAGTTGAGAACAAGTTCTTATTTACAACTGCGACCTGGCAGTTGTAACCTCCTGACTCTAATCACAGGGTCTGCGATCCAAATGTACCCTATATATCGCACTATTGTTGACCAGGGCCCACAGTGGACGCAGCCAGGGACACAGTGGACAGGTCAAGAGCAGGAGGTCACAGTTGGAGGGAGGCAGAGACGCAGAGGCTGGAATGCCAAGCTTCATTCGCGTCAGTCAGTCAGTCTGTCTCTGTCTGTCTGTCTGTCTGTCTGTCTGTCTGTCTGTCTGTCTGTCTGTCTGTCTGTCCAATCCAGGCAGTCCTCTTCTACATCCACGGCAGCATAGCACAGCCCTACTCTGGCTCACAGCCCTACCCTGGCTCACAGCACTACCCTGGCTCACAGTCCTACCCTGGTTCACAGCCCTACCCTGGCTCACAGCGCTACCCTGGCTCACAGCCCTACCCTGGCTTTCCTTCCCTTCCTTATAGCTAGTGGAACAGCTGGACGCGGGGTTGAGGCATCTTCTCTCCTCTCTCTCCTCTCTCGCTGTGCAGGCCTGAGGCTGGGGCCAGGCGGGAGCTGGGGCAAAGAGTGGCAGGTGCATGGGCAGGGGCGAGGCCTGGAGCCTGACCGCAGGGGTGACCACGGAGACGGAGATTAATCATCCAGTGAAATGATTTTGACATGTGAAAGAAAAAAAGCCATGGATTCTTGCACTCTTCATCGCACCGCTAATTTTTGCCTTTGGTTGGACAAAATAGTGCTGCATGTCTCAAGACTCGAAAACTGTGCGAGTGAGTGTGTTTATACATGTCAGGGTGTGTGTGAGGGAGTGTGCGTGTGTTTACACGTGTCAGGGTGTGTGTGAGGGAGTGAGGGTGTGTGAACTTATGCGTGTGAGGTTATATTACTTAGTTCCCCATCATCATTAAATAAAGGTAAAATAAAATAAATAAATAAAATCATTATATCATCATTACTTAAGTAGATTATTTCTTGAATATATGGCTGCTTCACGTGCTGTATTATTGTCTCTACTTCCTTGCCCTGTGTGCTGTTGTCTGGGCCTAACAATGTTTGTACCCTCTTTTGTGCTGCTACCATGTTGTGCTGCTGCCATGTTGTTTTGCTACCATGTTGTTGCCATGTTGTGTTGCTACCATGCTGGGTTGTCATGTGTTGCTGCCATGCTATGCTGTTGTCTTAGGTCTCTCTTTGTGCAGTGTTGTGTTGTCTCTCTTGTCGTTTTGTCCTGTATTTTTATCGATTTAAAATATATATATAATCCCAGGCCCCTGTCCCCGCAGGAGGCCTTTTGGTAGGCCGTCATTGTAAATAAGAATTTGTTCTTAACTGACTTGCCTAGTTAAATAAAGGTTAAATAAATAAATAAATAAAAAACACGAGGTAAAAAAAGTATATTATTATCTCATCGATATGCTTACTATTAAATTTAAATGTAGTGTTGTCTAAAATGTTGTTTGAATGTTTGCTCTGTGTGTTGTCTCATTAGTGCTGTATGTTGCTGTGTAGGTTATCTTTCATTCCATCTGTTACTCTACCTGTACTGCCTGTCAGCCAGCCAGGCCCTTAGTTGCTGAGTCCAGTGGCCCAACACAGGTAAATATCATAATACATCGCTCTCACACAAAAGATACAGCTGATATTCTGACAGTCTAAAAGATACAGCTGATATTCAGACAGTCTAAAAGATACAGCTGATATTCTGACAGTCTAAAAGATACAGCTGATATTCAGACAGTCTAAAAGATACAGCTGATATTCAGACAGTCTAAAAGATACAGCTGATATTCTGACAGTCTAAAAGATACAGCTGATATTCTGACAGTCTAAAAGATACAGCTGATATTCAGACAGTCTAAAAGATACAGCTGATATTCAGACAGTCTAAAAGATACAGCTGATATTCAGACAGTCTAAAAGATACAGCTGATATTCAGACAGTCTAAAAGATACAGCTGATATTCAGACAGTCTAAAAGATACAGCTGATATTCAGACAGTCTAAAAGATACAGCTGATATTCTGACAGTCTAAAAGATACAGCTGATATTCAGACAGTCTAAAAGATACAGCTGATATTCAGACAGTCTAAAAGATACAGCTGATATTCTGACAGTCTAAAAGATACAGCTGATATTCAGACAGTCTAAAAGATACAGCTGATATTCAGACAGTCTAAAAGATACAGCTGATATTCTGACAGTCTAAAAGATACAGCTGATATTCAGACAGTCTAAAAGATACAGCTGATATTCAGACAGTCTAAAAGATACAGCTGATATTCAGACAGTCTAAAAGATACAGCTGATATTCTGACAGTCTAAAAGATACAGCTGATATTCTGACAGTCTAAAAGATACAGCTGATATTCAGACAGTCTAAAAGATACAGCTGATATTCTGACAGTCTAAAAGATACAGCTGATATTCAGACAGTCTAAAAGATACAGCTGATATTCTGACAGTCTAAAAGATACAATTGACATTCTGACAGTCCGAAGGATACAATTGACATTCTGACAGTCTGAAGGATACAATTGACATTCTGACAGTCTGAAGGATACAATTGACATTCTGACAGTCTGAAGGATACAATTGAAATTCTGACAGTCTGAAGGATACAATTGACATTCTGACAGTCCGAAGAATACAATTGACATTCTGACAGTCCATACAATTGACATTCTGACAGTCCGAAGGATACAATTGCCATTCTGACAGTCTGAAGGATACAATTGCCATTCTGACAGTCTGAAGGATACAATTGACATTCTGACAGTCCGAAGGATACAATTGACATTCTGAAGGAAACAATTGCCATTCTGACAGTCTGAAGGATACAATTGAATTCTGACAGTCCGAAGGATACAATTGACATTCTGAAGGAAACAATTGCCATTCTGACAGTCTGAAGGATACAATTGAATTCTGACAGTCCGAAGGATACAATTGACATTCTGACAGTCTGAAGGATACAATTGCCATTCTGACAGTCTGACCATTTAAAAAAATGATGATAATAAAATATCATCACAACATTTTTAAGATGAAGATTCAAAAACAAAAGAAATAACACAAACATAATTTACTAAAATAGATGTTATATTCTTTGAATTAAAATGTAAATCATGTTTTGTTAGGTAATTATAATAAGCAACAATCGTTGGAGTAGTGAGACGAGAAAGATGCGACTCAACATATGGCGGTGTAAATAAGAAGGGGATTTGATAAAATAATACATTTTACACCTGGAGGTATCTCTGTGGAGTTATATTT
>NC_074685.1:1416315-1423815 GCF_029448725.1 Salvelinus fontinalis | reverse complement strand
ACAGCTAACAACAGCTCCAACAGCTCCAACAGCTAACAACAGCTAACAACAGCTCCAACAGCTCCAACAGCTCCAACAGCTAACAACAGCTCCAACAGTTAACAACAGCTAACAACAGCTCCAACAGCCAACAACAGCTAACAACAGCTCCAACAGCTCCAACAGCTCCAACAGCTAACAACAGCTTCAACAGCTAACAACAGCTCCAACAGCCAACAACAGCCAACAACAGCTCCAATAGCTAACAACAGCTAACAACAGCTCCAACAGCTAACAACAGCTAACAACAGCTCCAACAGCTAACAACAGCCAACAACAGCTAACAACAGCTAACAACAGCTCCAACAGCCAACAACAGCTAACAACAGCTAACAACAGCTCCAACAGCCAACAACAGCTAACAACAGCTCCAACAGCTAACAACAGCTCCAACAGCTCCAACAGCTAACAACAACTCCAACAGCTAACAACAGCTAACAACAGCTAACCACAGCTCCAACAGCTAACAACAGCTAATAACAGCTAACAACAGCTCCAATAGCTCCAACAGCTAACAACAGCTAACAACAGCTAACAACAGCTCCAACAGCTCCAACAGCTAACAACAGCTAACAACAGCTCCAACAGCTCCAACAGCTCCAACAGCTCCAACAGCTAACAACAGCTCCAACAGTTAACAACAGCTAACAACAGCTCCAACAGCCAACAACAGCTAACAACAGCTCCAACAGCTCCAACAGCTCCAACAGCTAACAACAGCTTCAACAGCTAACAACAGCTCCAACAGCCAACAACAGCCAACAACAGCTAACAACAGCTAACAACAGCTCCAACAGCTCCAACAGCTAACAACAGCTCCAACAGCTAACAACAGCCAACAACAGCTAACAACAGCTAATAACAGCTCCAACAGCTCCAACAACTAACAACAGCTCCAACAGCTAACAACAACTCCAACAGCTAACAACAGCTAATAACAGCTCCAACAGCTCCAACAGCTAATAACAACTCCAACAGCTAACAACAACTCCAACAGCTCCAACAGCTAACAACAGCTCCAATAGCTAACAACAGCTAACAACAGCTAACAACAGCTCCAACAGCTCCAACAGCTCCAACAGCTAATAACAACTCCAACAGCTAACAACAACTCCAACAGCTAACAACAGCTCCAATAGCTAACAACAGCTAACAACAGCTCCAACAGCTAACAACAGCCAACAACAGCTAACAACAGCTAACAACAGCTCCAACAGCCAACAACAGCTAACAACAGCTCCAACAGCTCCAACAGCTCCAACAGCTAACAACAGCTTCAACAGCTAACAACAGCTCCAACAGCCAACAACAGCCAACAACAGCTAACAACAGCTAACAACAGCTCCAACAGCTCCAACAGCTAACAACAGCTCCAACAGCCAACAACAGCTAACAACAGCTCCAACAGCTCCAACAACTCCAACAGCTAACAACAGCTCCAACAGCTAACAACAGCTCCAATAGCTAACAACAGCTAACAACAGCTCCAACAGCTAACAACAGCTAACAACAGCTCCAACAGCTAACAACAGCCAACAACAGCTAACAACAGCTAACAACAGCTCCAACAGCCAACAACAGCTAACAACAGCTAACAACAGCTCCAACAGCCAACAACAGCTAACAACAGCTCCAACAGCTCCAACAGCTAACAACAGCTCCAACAGCCAACAACAGCCAACAACAGCTGCAAATGGTTCCGGAACAGGTCATTAATTTACCTATTTACTGACCTGTGTTTTTATTTAGCATTCATCTTTAGCTGAATCCCAAATGGCACCCTATTCCTTATGTAGTGCACTACTTTTGATAAGAGCCCCTATGAGCCCTGGTCAAAAGTAGTGCACTACATAGGGAATAGGGTACCATTTGTTTGGCTTTCAATCTAATTATCTGCTTGATACATATTGTTCTTTAGAATGCAATTATTGTAGACTAATACATGTGATTAGAAGGTAATTGTATACTAGAGGAATAGAGTTCATATCTGAAGTAATTAAAGGGACAACTCTCCTGCAGCTGTGTTCATACGCAAACACACACACACACACACACACACACACACACACACACACACACACACACACACACACACACACACACACACACACACACACACACACACACACACACACACACACACACACACACACACACACACACACACACACACAAAGAGAGTAGTGTGTAAATGAGAGCTGGTAATATTTTTGCCCAGATTCTTCCTCTTTATTTAACTTGGCAAGTCCCCGGCAAAACCCGGACTATGGCACTCCCGATCACGGCTAGATGTGATTACAGCCTAGAATTGAACCAGGGACTGTAGTGCCGCCACTTGCACTGAGATGCAGTGCCTTAGACCGCTGCGCCACTCGGGAGTTGTAACTGTGTGTGTCCTGATGTGAAGGACACGTACAACCTTACCCTTACCCTTTACCCTAACCCTTACCCTTTACCCTATCTCTAACCCTAACCCTAACCCTATCTCTAACCCTAACCCTTACCCTTTACCCTAACCCGTACCCTTACCCTAACCCTAACCCTTACCCTTTACCCTAACCCTTACCCTTACCCTAACCCTAACCCTTACCCAACTCTAACCCTAACCCTTACCCTATCTCTAACCCTAACCCTTACCCTTACCCTTTACCCTAACCCTTACACTTTACCCTTACTCTTACCCTAACCCTTACCCTTTACCCTAACCCTTACCCTTACCCTTACCCTAATCCTAACCCTAACCCTTACCCTATCTCTAACCCTAACCCTTACCCTATCTCTAACCCTAACCCTAACCCTTACCCTTACCCTAACCCGTAACCCTAACCCTAACCCTAACCCTAACCCTAACCCTAACCCTAACCCTAACCCTAACCCTAACCCTAACCCTAACCCTAACCCTAACCCTAACCCTAACCCTAACCCTAACCCTAACCCTAACCCTAACCCTAACCCTAACCCTAACCCTAACCCTAACCCTAACCCTAACCCTAACCCTAACCCTAACCCTAACCCTAACCCTAACCCTAACCCTAACCCTAACCCTAACCCTAACCCTAACCCTAACCCTTACCCTTTACCCTAACCCGTACCCTTACCCTAACCCTAACCCTTACCCTTTACCCTAACCCTAACCCTTACCCTAACCCTAACCCTAACCCTAACCCTAACCCTAACCCTAACCCTTACCCTAACCCTAACCCTAACCCTTACCCTTACCCTTACCCTAACCCTAACCCTAACCCTTACCCTAACCCTAACCCTAACCCTAACCCTAACCCTATCGCTAACCCTTACCCTTTACCCTTACCCTCACCCTAACCCTAACCCTTACCCTAACCCTATCTCTAACCCTAACCCTTACCCTTTACCCTAACCCTTACCCTTTACCCTAACCCTAACCCTAACCCTTACCCTTTACCCTTACCCTTTACCCTAACCGTTTACCCTAACCCGTACCCTAACCCTAACCCTTACCCTTAACCCTAACCCTAACCCTAACCCTAACCCTAACCCTAACCCTAACCCTAACCCTAACCCTTTACCCTAACCCTAACCCTAGTTTTACTGCAAAGAATTCACCCATAGTGAACCACATCAGTATATTAGTGAATTTCTCCTGAATCCTGAGGTGTGTTCTGTTCTATTCTGTGGAAATTATTCTGACTGGCAGGACCACTGACAGTTTAATTATGAGTTGTTGTTATCTAACTGTCTTCTTGGCAACACAGGGTCAAATCTACTCAATGTTGTTTGTTTTCAGCCTCCTGTCCCCCTCTCCTCTCTCCTCTTTTTCTCTCTCTCTCTCCACTCCTTCCCTCTCCCCCTTTTCTCTCTCTCCTCTCCTCTCCTTCCCTCTCCTCTCCTCCTTTTCTCCCTATCCTCTCCTCTCTCCTCTCTTTCACTCTCTTATTTCCTTCCCTATCCTCTCCTCTCCTTCACTCTCCTCTCCTCCTTTTCTCCTCTCCTCTCCTCTCCTCTCCTCCTTTTCTCCCTATCCTCTCTCCTCTCTCCTCTCCTTCACTCTCCTCTCCTCTTTTTCTCCCTATCCTCTCCTTCCCTCTCCTCTCTCCTCTCCTTCCCTCTCCTCTCTCCTCTCCTCCTTTTCTCCCTCTCCTCTCCTCTCTCCTCTCTCCTCCCTCCTCTCTCCTCTCTTCTCTCCTCTCTCCTCTCTCCTCTCTCCTCTCTCCTCTCTCCTCTCTCCTCTCTCCTCTTTGATTGTGTCCACTCTGACAGATCTGGAGCCTAAACTTAATTTGTTTTGTTAAGCTGAACGCATTCATCATTTCGGATGAATTATTTCCAACATCGTCTAATACATCTCTCGCCGTGTGTGTGTGTGTGTGTGTGTGTGTGTGTGTGTGTGTGTGTGTGTGTGTGCGTGCGTGTGTGTGTGTGTGTGTGTGTGTGTGTGTGTGTGTGTGTGTGTGTGTGTGTGTGTACGTACATCCATAAGTGTGTGTGTGTGTACGTACATTCACAAGTGTGTATGTGTGTGTGTGTGTGTGTGTGTGTGTGTGTGTGTGTGTGTGTGTGTGTGTGTGTGTGTGTGTGTGTGTGTGTGTGTGTGTGTGTGTGTGTGTGTGTACGTACATCCATAAGTGTGTGTGTGTGTGTGTGTCTGATCTATTACCTCTCTGAGAATCAATTCAAAAGAAGACGATGCATTTGGATAATTCGGACCTTTATTTCCGTAGTTTTGTCTTTATTTTAGTTTGGTCAGGGCGTGAGTTGGGGTGGGCAGTCTATGTTTGTATTTCTATGTTTTGCTATTTCTGTGTTTGGCCTGATATGGTTCTCAATCAGAGGCAGCTGTCAATCGTTGTCCCTGATTGGGAACCATATTTAGGTAGCCTGTTTTGTGTTGGGTTTTGTGGAGTGGTTGCTTTCAGTCTTCGTGTGTCTGCACCAGATAGAACTGTTTCGGTTGTCACTTTTGTTGTTTTGTATTTTGAGTGTTCACCTTTATTAAAACAAGATGAACAATTACCACGCTGCGCATTGGTTCTCCGATCCTTCTCGCTTCTCCTCGTCAGAAGAGGAGGACGACAGCCGTTACAGATAAAAACAGTTCAGATATATTTTTTAAACAGTTCAGATATATTTTTTAAACAGTTCAGATATATATTTTTTTAAAGTTCAGATATATTTTTTAAACAGTTCAGATATATTTTTTAAACAGTTCAGATATATTTTTTAAACAGTTCAGATATATTTTTTAAACAGTTCAGATATATGAATCATGTTCTACTAATCTGCATGTTGACCTAACAGGTCACCTGTCTGAAGACCAGCTGGTTGACCTGACAGGTCACCTGTCTGAAGACCAGCTGGTTAACCTAACATGTCACCTGTCTGAAAACCAGCTGGTTGACCTGACAGGTCACCTGTCTGAAGACCAGGTGGTTGACCTAACAGGTCACCTGTCTGAAGACCAGCTGGTTGACCTAACAGGTCACCTGTCTGAAGACCAGCTGGTTAACCTAACAGGTCACCTGTCTGAAGACCAGCTGGTTAACCTAACAGGTCACCTGTCTGAAGACCAGCTGGTTAACCTAACAGGTCACCTGTCTGAAGACCAGCTGGTTAACCTAACAGGTCACCTGTCTGAAGACCAGTTGGTTGACCTAACAGGTCACCTGTCTGAAGACCAGCTGGTTGACTTAACAGGTCACCTGTCTGAAGACCAGCTGGTTGACCTAACAGGTCACCTTTCTGAAGACCAGCTGGTTGACCTAACAGGTCACCTGTCTGAAGACCAGCTGGTTGACCTAACAGGTCACCTGTCTGAAGACCAGGTGGTTAACCTAACAGGTCACCTTTCTGAAGACCAGGTGGTTAGGTGTTAGGTCAACCAGCTGGTCTTCAGAAAGGTGACCTGTTAGGTCAACCAGCTGGTTGACCTAACAGGTCACCTATCTGCCATCATCTCTCTACAGTATTGCTAATAATGTACAGTATGAGTCTATGTTATTTTACTAGAGCCTGAGCGTAGATCTATGGAAGTGCCTGTGTGTACTATATATATATATATTTTAAAGAGTTCAGGTTAAGGTAATAGGATAACTAGTTGTCTCATGGTTTATGCACGAGTTCCCAAAACCCCTGCAATACCATGGATATAAAAACACAAGTTATTTTCCATATATTCCTTTTTCTTGTGTGTGTGTGTGTTTTTTGGGGGGGGATTACACACAGGAATAACCTTTTTCCTGAACCAATAAGCAGAGTTTGCCAAACAGGAAACACCGACTGTGGAAGTAGCATCTGCTGTTATAATAAGAATAATGACATTTCTTCAGTTTTTTATTTTTATTTGTTCAGGTTGAACGTATCAAACCTGTAAACATATAGCTGGGGCACTGGGTCATCTGGTCTGGTATTGACTGTATCCTAAATGGAACCCTGATCCCTACATAGTGCAACATTTGTGCCCCGGTTTGTACGTGGGGTTTTCCTAATTGCGAGGGGAGGTCATATATTTAGAGTGGCCTGCAGAGCTGTAGTGGAAGGCTTTAATGGGCTGCACCTGCAGTCTGACTGATGGTGTGTCTGTCTGGGCTTGAGTGTGGATGTTTTTCCAGAGCGAAGGACCATCTATGGGAAGGCGGAATTCTGGAGAGAGGAAAGACAGAATGGGGAGGGGGGGGGCCCAGAGTCACCTCGTATCAGGCCAGCACTGATGGGATGACCCAGAACAGGACAGATAGAAATAACACTGACTCTCAGAGAGAGCTCTGACTAACTGATGCAGGTAAATCCATGTTTAACGCTGGTTTATACTTACATTTACATTACATTTAAGTCATACTTGGTCTAGCGACACGTCTGTATACAATTAGAATGAGTTAACTGTCAAAACTCCATTTAACCAAAACTCCATTTAATCAATACTCCATTTAATCAAAACTCCATTTAATCAATACTCCATTTAATCAATACTCCATTTAATCAATACTCCATTTAATCAATACTCCATTTAATCAATACTCCATTTAATCAATACTCCATTTAATCAATACTCCATTTAACCAAAACTCCATTTAATCAATACTCCATTTAATCAATACTCCATTTAATCAATACTCCATTTAATCAATACTCCATTTAATCAATACTCCATTTAACCAAAACTCCATTTAATCAATACTCCATTTAATCAATACTCCATTTAATCAATACTCCATTTAATCAAAACTCCATTTAATCAATACTCCATTTAATCAAAACTCCATTTAATCAAAACTCCATTTAATCAATACTCAATTTAATCAATACTCCATTTAATCAATACTCCATTTAATCAAAACTCCATTTAATCAATACTCCATTTAATCAATACTCCATTTAATCAATACTCCATTTAATCAATACTCCATTTAATCAATACTCCATTTAATCAATACTCCATTTAATCAAAACTCCATTTAATCAAAACTCCATTTAATCAATACTCCATTT
>NC_074685.1:1361315-1413815 GCF_029448725.1 Salvelinus fontinalis | reverse complement strand
GTGTGTATCCGTGGTGACTGGGGCACTGGTGTCTGAAATAGTCAGTCCCCTCATCCATCTCCAACCCAGAGCAGAGCTGGCCAACCAGCCACAGCCAACCACAGCCAACTGCAGCTCACTACAGGAAGGGTTATGGAGAAAACAGCTGCACAAATCTGAGGCGCTGCTGCTTCCATCGCTCTGTATAATTGTCAGCAGTGATTAAGGGACGGACACTTTTGCTGAGCACTGGAGGAGATGGCTGCTGTTGCAGCTGTGTGGGTTAGTGGTAGTAGTGTAGACTAGTCTATATGATTACCTGTGTGGGTTAGTGATACTAGTGTAGACTAGTTCACCTGATTTCCTGTGTGGGTTAGTGATACTAGTGTAGACTAGTTCACCTGATTTCCTGTGTGGGTTAGTGGTAGTAGTGTAGACTAGTTCACCTGATTTCCTGTGTGGGTTAGTGGTACTAGTGTAGACTAGTTCACCTGATTTCCTGTGTGGGTTAGTGATACTAGTGTAGACTAGTTCACCTGATTTCCTGTGCGGGTTAGTGATACTAGTGTAGACTAGTTCACCTGATTTCCTGTGTGGGTTAGTGGTAGTCGTGTAGACTAGTTCACCTGATTTCCTGTGTGGGTTAGTGGTAGTAGTGTAGACTAGTTCACCTGATTTCCTGTGTGGGTTAGTGATACTAGTGTAGACTAGTTCACCTGATTTCCTGTGTGGGTTAGTGGTAGTAGTGTAGACTAGTTCACCTGATTTCCTGTGTGGGTTAGTGATACTAGTGTAGACTAGTTCACCTGATTTCCTGTGTGGGTTAGTGATACTAGTGTAGACTAGTTCACCTGATTTCCTGTGTGGGTTAGTGATACTAGTGTAGACTAGTTCACCTGATTTCCTGTGTGGGTTAGTGGTAGTAGTGTAGACTAGTTCACCTGATTTCCTGTGTGGGTTAGTGATACTAGTGTAGACTAGTTCACCTGATTTCCTGTGTGGGTTAGTGGTAGTAGTGTAGACTAGTTCACCTGATTTCCTGTGTGGGTTAGTGATACTAGTGTAGACTAGTTCACCTGATTTCCTGTGTGGGTTAGTGATACTAGTGTAGACTAGTTCACCTGATTTCCTGTGTGGGTTAGTGATACTAGTGTAGACTAGTTCACCTGATTTCCTGTGTGGGTTAGTGGTAGTAGTGTAGACTAGTTCACCTGATTTCCTGTGTGGGTTAGTGATACTAGTGTAGACTAGTTCACCTGATTTCCTGTGTGGGTTAGTGATACTAGTGTAGACTAGTTCACCTGATTTCCTGTGTGGGTTAGTGGTAGTAGTGTAGACTAGTTCACCTGATTTCCTGTGTGGGTTAGTGGTAGTAGTGTAGACTAGTTCACCTGATTTCCTGTGTGGGTTAGTGGTAGTCGTGTAGACTAGTTCACCTGATTTCCTGTGTGGGTTAGTGGTAGTAGTGTAGACTAGTTCACCTGATTTCCTGTGTGGGTTAGTGATACTAGTGTAGACTAGTTCACCTGATTTCCTGTGTGGGTTAGTGATACTAGTGTAGACTAGTTCACCTGATTTCCTGTGTGGGTTAGTGGTAGTAGTGTAGACTAGTTCACCTGATTTCCTGTGTGGGTTAGTGGTAGTAGTGTAGACTAGTTCACCTGATTTCCTGTGTGGTAGTATCCATATACAGGATACTACCCTCCTCAACACTATGTCACCAGGACATATACAGGATACTACCCTCCACAACACTATGTCACCAGGACATATACAGGATACTACCCTCCTCAACACTATGTCACCAGGACATATACAGGATACTACCCTCCTCAACACTATGTCACCAGGACGTATACAGGATACTACCCTCCTCAACACTATGTCACCAGGACGTATACAGGATACTACCCTCCTCAACACTATGTCACCAGGACATATACAGGATACTACCCTCCTCAACACTATGTCACCAGGACATATACAGGATACTACCCTCCACAACACTATGTCACCAGGACATATACAGGATACTACCCTCCACAACACTATGTCACCAGGACATATACAGGATACTACCCTCCACAACACTATGTCACCAGGACATATACAGGATACTACCCTCCACTACACTATGTCACCAGGACATATACAGGTTATTACCCTCCACAACATAACCTTCACTCCAAATCAAAACTCAAAACCTACAACCTGATTTTTGACGGAATTACGGAATCACCTAGAAGGCTCACAACTACCAAAGATTATTATTCCAACGCTAAACAGGAAACTCTCTGGAAAACAAAGAGAAACCTGAAAACACCATCCAACCTGGTACTGAGTGACTCATGTTTAGTCTGAAGCTATATTCTATTTCCAAAAGCCAAGAAGAAAAATACATGACGTTACTTTATAAGGTCTGAATGCTGAGGTAAGGCTGACAAGCTTGATACAACTTCAACTAGCACTGACGTGTCAAGTGAGAGGTGTCCAAGCTCTTTAGCCCAACAATGGCAGGAGACTCAAACAGGCTACTCCAACCAAATGGAGAGGCCTTAGAAGCTGCCTCCCGCTGTTCAGAGGTAATTAAAATACAGTACCCTGGGTATGTAAAGAATGATAAGGCAAGAAAAAAAATCACAAAATGAAGCTCCTTATGGAAAATCAAGAGACACTTTTTGCTGACTATTATAAAAATGGGAACATCAGCAACCTCATCTTCAACACAAACCATCCCCTGGCATGGCACAGTGCAATATTAACCAGACCATCCCCTGGCATGGCACAGAGCAATATTAGCACACTACCCCTCTGTTAAGAGGGGGGAGGGGGGTGTTACTGAGCGGTGGAAACTCAGGATACTAGACAATGAGGACTCTGAGTCAGCTAATATAAATCTCTATAAGTCTGGAACAGTATTGGTACAGGGCAACCCCAAACAGTTTCAGCTGGACTTTCACCGAATCAATGAATTAGCTCAGCAGGAGAAGCCCGAAACCCGAGCGGGTCAGACCAGACCTCTTCATCATATAACCCCACAGACGAGCAACCCCAAGCGGAAAGTCAACCTCCCACCACAGAGTACTACCCCCTCATTGAAATGAAGGATAAATTCACCCAGCTGGAGGTAAGGCAGGTGGAGCTGGAACAGCAGGTGATTACACTCCAGTCAGCACAGACCCAGACAACAGTCCAGCACAACAACAACCCCTTAACCAGACCTGGAGAGCTGGAGGTGGAGAGAGACATATCTGCACTCTGGACAGAGGTGAGACAACTTCAACAGGAGAAAGAGCAGGAGCAGGAGAAGAACAGAGCACTGGAGGAGAGGATCAGACTGCTGGAGGAGAGGTGTAGGGTGATGGAGGAGAGGATCAGACTGCTGGAGGAGAGGTTGAGGGTGATGGAGGAGAGGATCAGACTGCTGGAGGAGAGGGTGAGGGTGATGGAGAAGAGGATCAGACTGCTGGAGGAGAGGGTGAGGGGGATGGAGGAGAGGATCAGACTGCTGGAGGAGAGGGTAAGGGGGATGGAGGAGAGGATCAGACTGCTGGAGGAGAGGGTGAGGGGGATGGAGGAGAGGATCAGACCGCTGGAGGAGAGGGTGAGGGGGTTGGAGGAGAGGAAAAGACTGCTGGAGGAGAGGACCAGACTGCTGGAGGAGAGGGTGAGGGGGGATGGAGGAGAGGATCAGACTGCTGGAGGAGAGGGTGAGGGGGATGGAGGAGAGGATCAGACTGCTGGAGGAGAGGGTGAGGGGGATGGCGTGTGACGGAGAACTACCCACTAGAGAGGTGACCACCCCCGCAGAGAAGCCAACAGAACAGCCCACCTCAGCTCCCGACAAAAGTCTCGACACCACAGCAGAACAGCCCACCTCAGCTCCCGACAAAAGTCTCGACACCACAGCAGAACAGCCCACCCCAGACTCTGACCATGTCGACATCACAGTGGGACAGACAAATGAAGAACCCCAAGCCCAGGGGCTCTCACCCCCTCTGAGCACCCCCCCCCTGTCAGCCACCCTGATAGCCCTCCTGACAACCCAGCGCACCCTAGACCTTCTGTCTGACGACCAACTAGGTTCACCTAGCCACATAATAATACACCCAGCGCCCCCTAGACCTTCTGTCTGAGGACCAACTAGGTTCACCTAGCCACATAATTATACACACAGGCACAAACGACCTGAGAGCACAGCAGGAAAGGGTGGCCACTCAAGGGGGGGATTGAAAAAGCTTCTTCTTCTTTCACCTGCTACCACGAAAATACTTCCACCCTGCTACCATACAGCGGGTAAAGGGTAAATGCAAGTATTTCCCGTGACTTTGCCTCAAAACCAAATGTTTACCTGGTCCACCACTCCACCCTGGACTTGAACAGCCTTTACGACCAGGTCCACCTATACAAGGCAGCAGTGCCCCTCCCCTACCGGACCTATACGTAGAGGACCCATGCCGAGAGGACCTACATCTAGACCACAACACCACCAACCACATCCACCCCCCCCACCCCAACCAATTAACCCCCCCCCCCCCCTCAAGCCAACCCCCTCAGATTGTCTAATCTCCTGCCCACCGGATGCACCCCACCCCCACAAAGAGGGCGTCAACATGAAAGTCATACGCCCAGGCAGTGAGCGGGCAAACAGGTCCAACCCCCACTCTTACACTAGACCAAGCCAATGGCATGTACCAGATGCTCAGCAGGCTCTGCTCACACTTACTGGTCTGAGGCCAAACCACACGACCAATTACATTGGACACTTTATGGAGCACAAAGCCTTCACTATATCATCCTGGAATATCCAAGGCCTGAGGTCATCTGCCTTTGGCCTGAAGAGCAGGAACCTGGACAACAAACATAGTATAGAGGAGACTGACCCACTGGTTGCCCTCTGGGTTACAGAGAGCTGGTAGTCCCATCCACCAAACTACCAGGTGGGTGGTATAGAGGAGACGGACCCACTGGTTGCCCTCTAGGTTACAGAGAGCTGGCAGTCCCTTCCACCAAACTACCAGGTGTGAAACAGGGAAGGGACTCAGAGGGTATGCTAATTTGGTATAGAGCAGACCTAACTCACTCCATTAAATTAATCAAAACAGGAACATTTTACATTTGGCTAGAAATTCAAAAGGAAATTATCTTAACAGAGAAAATTGTCCTCCTGTGTGCTACCTATATCCCCCCACTAGAATCCCCATACTTTAATGAAGACAGCTTCTCCATCCTGGAGGGGGAAATCAATCATTTCCAGGCCCAGGGACATGTATTAGTCTGTGGCGACCTAAATGCCAGAACTGGACAAGAACCTGACACCCTCAGCACACAGGGGGACAAACACCTGAATGGAGGTGACAGCATTCCCTCCCCCATATGCCCCCCGAGGCACAACTATGACAACATAACCAACAAAAACGGGTCACAACTCCTGCAGCTCTGTCGCACGCTGGGTATGTACATAGTCAATGGTAGGTTTCAAGAGGGGGCTCCTATGGTAGGTACACCTATAGCTCATCTCTTGGCAGTAGTACTGTAGACTACTTTTATAAATGGTTTATTTAACCTTTTATTTATACAGGTTTTTTCTCAATAACATCTCTTTTCCAAGAGAGACCTGGTCCAATAGCAGCACGGGGGACAAACGTTTCAGACAAAACAACTTACATACACAACATTAAACAAAACTATAAAACACACGTACAGTACAACAATTACATATTACGTCTTAAAACACACACGAAAGTCTTGACTAAAAAACAGCTGTCCTAAAGACGATTACACTCTTCTATGATATATATATATATATATATATACATATATACATCGATCAAGTGTTTAAACGCCACCAACGAAACTAGATCATCACATTTTAAAATGTTCAGGAGAGAATTCCAGGACCACGGAGCTGAGTAACTAAAACTATTTCTACCATGACCTGTTCTAATTCTTGGTTCTGTTAGAAGCAAATGAGAATGGGACCGTAATTGATATTTATTTACCGAACTGATTAACAAAGAACAGAGATAAAATGGCATTTTGCACCAATACGGCCTTATAAATCAGTGTATACTGCCAGTAATGTACATCGTACCAGCTCCTTCCTGGCCTCCAGAGAAAACAAGCCTTATGCCGGTAATAAAATCCTATTCTCAGCTTGAGCTTTCTTATCAAGTTCTCTACATGAACAGTGAAGCTCAGCTTGTCATCAACCCACACACCCAAATATTTGTACACTTTAACTTGCTCTATAGTATATCCAGCCAATGTAGCAATGACATGATTAGTAACATGCCTGGCATTTGTAAATACCATGCATTTAGTTTTACCCGAATTCAGAACCAGCTTTAAATAATACAGATTCTGTTGTATGATGTTAAATGCTATTTGGGCATTTTCAAAAGCCAAAGGTAAATTACTAAAGATAAACTACTAAAGATAAACTACTAAAGATAAACTACTAAAGATAAACTACTAAAGATAAACTACTAAAGATAAACTACTACCACTTGAATAAAGAACAGTATCATCTGCATTAAAATGAACATCTGCTGTTTCAATAAGATCCCCCAATGTTGTTGATATACAAAATGAACAACAGTGGGCCCAAAATAGAACCTTGCGGGACACCAGAGCACACACCTCTATGGGAGATTTACAACCATCCCCCATTACACATTGTGTAAGATTTGATAGGATATTTATAAACCAATCTAGAGCATGACCCATAATTCCACAACATTTTAACCTTTGCACTAACACAGCATGGTCCACGGTGTCAAATGCCTTTGACAAATCAATAATGACAGACAGACAATGAGAGACAGACAGACAAGAGCACAATGAATGTCATTTAAAACCTTCAATGTTGCTGAAACAGTGCTGTGGCCAGACCTAAAACCTGATTGCATTCCATTTAAGATGTTGTTTTCTTGGAGGTAGGCCTTCAGCTGCCTACTAACTAAGGACTCCAGTACCTTTGACAGTACAGACGATGTTGATATGGGTCGATAGTTGTCAAGTAGCGAAGGATCTCCACCTTTCAGGAGAGGCAGTACAAAAGCAGAGTTCCATAACTTGGGGATTTCCTTCACATCAAGCGTGAGGTTAAAAATACATCGACAAAGGATTCGAAAACAAACCCGATTTTGATAAACTCAAATATCTACTGGGTGAAATACCGCAGTGTGACATCACAGCAGCAACATTTGTGACTTGTTGTCACAAGGGCAACCAGTGAAGAACACACACCATTGTAAATACAACCAATATTTATGTTTATTTATTTTCTCTTTTGTACTTTAACTATTTGCACATCATTAAAACACTGTATATAGACATAATATGACATTTGTAATGTCTTTATTATTTTGGAAGTTCTGTGAGTGTAATGTTTACTGTTCATTTTTATTGTTTATTTCACTTTTGTATATTATCTACTTCACTTGCTTTGGCAATGTTAACATATGTTTCCCATGCCAATAAAGCCCTGAAATTGAGAGAGATAGAGAGAGAGAGAGAGAGAGAGAGAGAGAGAGAGAGAGAGAGAGAGAGAGAGAGAGAGAGAGAGAGAGAGAGAGAGTGAGACAGGGGGAGAGACAGAGAGAGACAGGGAGAGAGAGAGAGACAGAGAGAGAGAGAGAGAGAGAGAGAGAGACAGAGAGACAGGGAGAGAGACAGAGAGAGAGTGAGGCATGAGAGAGACAGAGAGAGAGACATAGAGAGAGAGAGAGCGAGAGAGAGAGGCATGGAGAGAGACAGAGAGAGAGAGACAGAGACAGAGATAGAGAGAGAGAGACAGAGACAGAGAGAGAGAGACAGAGAGAGAGAAGGAAAGAGAGAGAGAGAGAGAGAGAGAGAGAGAGAGACAGAGAGACAGAGACAGAGAGAGAGACAGAGAGAGAGAGAGACAGAGTGACAGAGAGAGAGAGAGAGAGAGAGAGAGAGAGAGAGAGAGACAGAGAGACAGAGAGACAGAGAGACAGAGACAGAGAGAGACAGAGAGAGAGAGAGCACCCCTATAGATGCATGATGAATGCCCAGGATGCTGTGTCTCACATGAATGAGTCCTGTAGGCCGAGCACAGCCCGTCCACAGCGACAGATGCACAGCCCCACTCGAGGCAAGGCTCCAGCAAAAAACACTCTTCATTTATCAATAATTGGGCCTTTATTTGATTTGGCAGAGAGTGACGAAGGATGGAGTAGGTGTAGCTTCCTCTCCAGCAGGCTGACAGTAATTAGGGCCTTTCAATAGACAAAGGTACCTTGGGAAGCATCAGGGAACTTTGGGGAATTTCTCAAGAGAAGAGGTGAGGGGAGGTGAGGTGAGGGGAGTGAGGAGAGATGAGGGGTGGGAGGAGAGGAGAGGGGAGTGAGGAGAGCTGAGGGATGGGAGGTGAGGTGAGGGATGGGATGAGAGGTGAGGGATGGGTGGAGAGGTGAGGGATGGGATGAGAGGTGAGGGATTGGTGGAGAGGTGAGGGATGGGATGGGATGAGAGGTGAGGGATGGGAGGAGAGGTGAGGGATGGGTGGAGAGGTGAGGGATGGGAGGAGAGGTGAGGGATGGGTGGAGAGGTGAGGGATGGGAGGAGAGGTGAGGGATGGGTGGAGAGGTGAGGGATGGAAGGAGAGGTGAGGGATGGGTGGAGAGGTCAGGGATGGGTGGAGAGGTGAGGGATGGGATGAGAGGTGAGGGATGGGAGGTGAGGGATGGGATGAGAGGTGAGGGATGGGAGGAGAGGTGAGGGATGGGAGGTGAGGGATGGGAGGTGAGGGATGGGAGGAGAGGTGAGGGATGGGATGAGAGGTGAGGGATGGGAGGAGAGGTGAGGGATGGGAGGAGAGGTGAGGGATGGGATGAGAGGTGAGGGATGGGAGGAGAGGTGAGGGATGGGATGAGAGGTGAGGGATGGGTGGAGAGGTGAGGGATGGGAGGAGAGGTGAGGGATGGGAGGAGAGGTGAGGTGAGGGATGGGTGGAGAGGTGAGGGATGGAGGAGATTGTGAGGGATGGGTGGAGAGGTGAGGGATGGGAGGAGAGGTCAGGGATGGGAGGAGAGGTGAGGGATGGGAGGAGAGGTGAGGGATGGGAGGAGAGGTCAGGGATGGGAGGAGAGGTGAGGGATGGGAGGAGAGGTGAGGGATGGGAGGAGAGGTCAGGGATGGGAGGAGAGGTAATGGATGGGAGGAGAGTTGAGTGATGGGTGGAGAGGTGAGGGATGGGAGGAGAGGTGAGGGATGGGAGGAGAGGTGAGGGATGGGATGAGAGGTGAGGGATGGGAGGTGAGGGATGGGATGAGAGGTGAGGGATGGGAGGAGAGGTGAGGGATGGGAGGTGAGGGATGGGAGGTGAGGGATGGGAGGAGAGGTGAGGGATGGGAGGAGAGGTGAGGGATGGGATGAGAGGTGAGGGATGGAGGAGAGGTGAGGGATGGGAGGAGAGGTGAGGGATGGGATGAGAGGTGAGGGATGGGAGGAGAGGTGAGGGATGGGATGAGAGGTGAGGGATGGGTGGAGAGGTGAGGGATGGGAGGAGAGGTGAGGGATGGGAGGAGAGGTGAGGTGAGGGATGGGTGGAGAGGTGAGGGATGGAGGAGATTGTGAGGGATGGGTGGAGAGGTGAGGGATGGGAGGAGAGGTCAGGGATGGGAGGAGAGGTGAGGGATGGGAGTAGAGGTGAGGGATGGGAGGAGAGGTCAGGGATGGGAGGAGAGGTGAGGGATGGGAGGAGAGGTGAGGGATGGGTGGAGAGGTCAGGGATGGGAGGAGAGGTGAGGGATGGGTGGAGAGGTCAGGGATAGGAGGAGAGTTGAGGGATGGCTTCTCTACAGGCAGGTGAGGATGCTGACCTACAGAGCGAGGCTGATGTCAGTGAGAAAACGTACGGTTGGTCCAATCAGGCCTGGTCAGAACTGTGTTGGTCCAATCAGGGCCAGTCAGGATGCACTGCTGTCCGATTAGGACTGGTTGGTACCCACAGAGTTTGTTCAATCAGTACCCTTGGCTGTATATGTTCAGGCTCGGCATCTTCTGCGTTCCCTGCCTGTCTCTGGGTCTCTGCTGATCCAAGGTAGTCAGGGGCTTTAGTACATTACTAACCCAATACAGAACCAGCTGACCCAATACAGAACCAGTTGACCCAATGTAGAACCAGCTGACCCAATACAGAACCAGGTGACCCAATACAGAACCAGCTGACCCAATGTAGAACCAGCTGACTCAATGTAGAACCAGTTGACCCAATGCAGAACCAGCTGACCCAATGTAGAACCAGTTGACCCAATGCAGAACCAGCTGACCCAATTTAGAACCAGCTGACCCAATGTAGAACCAGTTGACCCAATGCAGAACCAGCTGATCCAATGTAGAACCAGCTGACCAATGCAAAACCAGCTAACTCAATGCAGAACCAGCTGACCCAATGCAGAACCAGCTGACCCAATGTAGAACCAGCTGACACAATGCAGAACCAGCTGACCCAATGTAGAACCAGCTGACCCAATGCAGAACCAGCTGACACAATGCAGATCCAGCTGACCCAATGTAGAACCAGTAGAACTAGCTGAACCAATGCAGAACCAGCTGACCCAATGCAGAACCAGCTGACACAATGCAGATCCAGCTGACCCAATGTAGAACCAGTAGAACTAGCTGAACCAATGCAGAACCAGCTGACCCATTGCAGAACCAGCTGACACAATGCAGAACCAGCTGACACAATGTAGAACCAGTAGAACCAGCTGAACCAGCTGACCCAATGCAGAACCAGCTGACACAATGCAGACCCAGCTGACACAATGTAGAACCAGTAGAACCAGCTGAACCAGCTGACCCAATGCAGAACCAGCTGACCCAATGCAGACCCAGCTGACACAATGTAGAACCAGTAGAACCAGCTGAACCAGCTGACCCAATGCAGAACCAGCTGACACAATGCAGACCCAGCTGACCCACTGGAGAACCAGTAGAACCAGCTCATCAAATTTAGAACCAGCTGACCCAATGTAGAACCAGCTGACCCAATGTAGAACCAGCTGATCCAATTTAGAACCAGCTGACCCAATTTAGAACCAGCTGACCCAATGCAGAACCAGCTGATCCAATTTAGAACCAGCTGACCCAATGCAGAACCAGCTGACACAATGCAGAACCAGCTGACACAATGTAGAACCAGCTGACACAATGCAGAACCAGCTAACTCAATGCAGAACCAGCTGACCCAATGCAGAACCAGCTGACTCAATGTAGAACCAGCTAACTCAATGTAGAACCAGCTAACTCAATGCAGAACCAGCTGACCCAATGCAGAACCAGCTAACTCAATGCAGAACCAGCTAACTCAATGCAGAACCAGCTAACCCAATGCAGAACCAGCTAACTCAATGCAGAACCAGCGACCCAATATAAAACCAGCGACCCAATGTAGAACCAGCTGACCCAATGCAGAACCAGCTGACCCAATGCAGAACCAGCGACCCAATGTAAAACCAGCTGACCCAATGTAGAACCAGCTGACCCAATGCAGAACCAGCTGACCCAATGCAGAACCAGCTGACCCACTGCAGAACCAGCTAACCCAAACACATCTATAGGAGAGCGCTCTCCATGTCTCTCTCCAAGTCTCTCTCCGTCTCTCTCTCTCCATCTCTCTCTCTCTCTCTCTCTCTCTCTCTCTCTCTCTCTCTCTCTCTCTCTCTCTCTCTCTCTCTCTCTCTCTCTTCCCCCCCCTCTCTGTCTCTCTCTCTCTCTCCGTCTCTCCCCCCCCCCTCTCTCTCTCTCTCTCTCCCTCCCTCCCTCCCTCTCCCTTTCCGTCTCTCTCCATCTCTCACTCTCTCTCAATACATTTTTTTACAGTAAACATTAGACTAAAAATAAACTGGTTGCTCTTTTCTTGTGGCAACAGGTCACAAATCTTGCGGCCGTGATGGCACACTTGTTTTTGAATTCTTTGTGGGTCTGTGTAATCTGAGGGAAATATGTGTCTCTAATATGGTCATACATTTGGCAGGCGGTTAGGAAGTGCAGCTCAGTTTCCACCTCATTTTGTGGGCAGTGTTGCACATAGCCAGTCTTCTCTTGAGAGCCAGGTCTGCCTACGGAGACCTTTCTCAATAGCAAGTCTATGCTCACTGAGTCTGTACATACTCAAAGTTTTCCTTAAGTTTGGGTCAGTCACAGTGGTGAGATATTCTGCCACTGTGTGCTCTCTGTTTAGGGCCAAAAAGCATTCTAGTTTGCTCTGTTTTTTTGTTAATTCTTTCCAATTTGTCAAGTAATTATCTTTTATTTCTTGGTTGGTGAGCGGACCCCAGACCTCACAACTATAAAGGGCAATGAGTTCTACAACTGATTCAAGTATTTTTAGCCAGCTCCTAATTGATCCTAATTTTATGTTCCTTTTTGCCTTGTCTCTCAGGTCTTTCACAGCTTTGTGGAAGTTACCTGTGGTGCTGATGTTTAGGCTGAGGTTTGTATAGTTTTTTGTGTGCTCTAGGGCAACGGTTTCCAGATGGAATTTGTATTTGTGGTCCACCATTATTTTTGTTGTACTGCGATTTACTGTCAGGGCCCAGGACTGACAGAATCTGTGCAAAAGATCTAGATCCCTCTGTCTGTCTCTCTCTCTCTCTCTCTCTCTCTCTCTCTCTCTCTCTCTCTCTCTCTCTCTCTCTCTGTCTCTCTCTCTCTCTCTATCTCTCTCTCTCTCTCTCTCTCTCTGTCTCTGTCTCTGTCTCTGTCTCTGTCTCTCTCTCTCTCTCTCTCTCTCTCTCTCTCTCTCTCTCTCTCTCTCTCTCTCTCTCCCTCTCTCTCTCTCTCTCTCTCTCTCTCAATTCAATTCAATTCAATTCAATTCAATTCAATTCAAGGGGCTTTATTGGCATGGGAAACATGTGTTAACATTGCCAAAGCAAGTGAGGTTTCTTGTGGCAACAGGTCACAAATCTTACTGCTGTGATGGCACACTGTGATATTTCACCCAGTAGATATGGGAGTTTATCACTCTCTCTCTCTCTCTCTCTCTCTCTCTCTCTCTCTCTCTCTCTCTCTCTCTCTCTCTCTCTCTCTCTCTCTCTCTCTCTCTCTCTCTCTCTCTCTCTCTCTCTCTCTCTCTCTCTCTCTCTCTCCGGGGAGAGTTTTCATTTTTTATTTCCATTTTATTTTCGTCTTCTTTGAGAGACATCTAGTCGGTTCGAGGCCAAGGGCAGTGAGGAGCTTGGGATTGGGATTGGGATGGCCCATATTGACTGGATTATCATGTCAATCCAGAGATTATCTCCCAATGAGATTTGAATATGAGTTTAAACTATTACTGTAAATAATGCTCCTGCACAGGATTATTAATCTGAGAGCGGCAGCCGACCACTGAGTAACGATTATATAATTACTAAAAGCTATTTATTACATAATGCTAAGAGCAACAATAACAATAATAATTACGATTTATGATAACAGTAATCAAGCAGTAATAATCTTATAGAATAAAATGTACTCGCAATGAACTCTTTCAGAGATAAAATCTCACACACACACGGAAAAGCGACCACAGGGTTGGCTGTATTAAATTCTAGATACCATTGCCTGTCAATGTGCCATTTAAAAAAAAATGGAACCTTTATTTAAACTAGGGAAGTCAGTTAAGAACAAATTCTTATTTACAATGACGGCCTACCGGGGAACAGTGGGTTAACTGCCTTGTTCAGGGGCAGACGACACTGGGCTAATTGTGCGCCACACTATGGGACCTCTAGCACTGAGATGCAGTGCCTTAGACTGCTGTGCCACTGAGATGCAGTGCCTTAGACTGCTGTGCCACTGAGATGCACTGCCTTAGACTGCTGTGCCACTGAGATGCAGTGCCTTAGACTGCTGTGCCACTGAGATGCAGTGCCTTAGACTGCTGTGCCACTGAGATGCAGTGCCTTAGACTGCTGTGCCACTGAGATGCAGTGCCTTAGACTGCTGTGCCACTGAGATGCAGTGCCTTAGACTGCTGTGCCACTGAGATGCAGTGCCTTAGACTGCTGTGCCACTGAGATGCAGTGCCTTAGACTGCTGTGCCACTGAGATGCAGTGCCTTAGACTGCTGTGCCACTGAGATGCAGTGCCTTAGACTGCTGTGCCACTGAGATGCAGTGCCTTAGACTGCTGTGCCACTGAGATGCAGTGCCTTAGACTGCTGTGCCACTGAGATGCAGTGCCTTAGACTGCTGTGCCACTGAGATGCAGTGCCTTAGACTGCTGTGCCACTCGGGAGCTCTTGTGGAAGGCACTTAAACCCCGACAGCATCTACTCTCTGGGAGCCTGTGTGGCAGTCTCCCTGCATCTCTCCAAAACCTGTACAGTGGGTATCATCAAGTTTTCACCCCCTTGGATTTCTTCACATTTTGTTGTCGGATTAAAATGTATTTAATTCTACAATGATCTACACAAAATAGTCTGTAATTTCAAAGTGGAAGAAACATTTGTATTTTTTAACATTAATGAAAAAATTAAAACACAAATATACCTTGAATTAGGTAAGTATTCGCCCCCCCCGAGTCAATACATGTTAGAATCACCTTTGGCAGCGGTTACAGCTGTGAGTCTTTCTGGGCAAGTCTATCAATAAGAGATTTGTGTGAAGGACATCACACTGCTTGCTTAGCGAGTGCCACTTCTTCCCAATTCAGCCCATACCTGGCGCGAACTCAGAACCTCTGCCTTGCTCGGGAGCCCTCCTGATCTGTCTAATCAGTCGGCTCCACGTGAGAAGCTAGCTATTTGCTGTCGCACGTGGGGACACTTCAGGCCGAGGAATACATTTCACACGTCTCCATGTGTCACATTGGCACACCTGGATTGTGTAAATTAATTATACAGATTATTTGACAATATTCTTTCAAATTTCTTGAAGCTCTGTCAACCGAAAGGGTTGCTGGTTTGAATATCCGAATCGACAAGTTGAAAAGTCTGCCGATGTGCCCTTGAGTAAGGCACTTAACCCTAATGTGCTCCGGGGCACTGTACTACTATGGCTGACTCTGTAAAACAACACCTATCATACTACTATGGCTGACCCTGTAAAACAACACCTATCATACTACTATGACTGACCCTGTAAAACAACACCTATCATACTACTATGGCTGACTCTGTAAAACAACACCTATCATACTACTATGACTGACCCTGTACAACAACACCTATCATACTACTATGACTGACCCTGTAAAACAACACCTATCATACTACTATGGCTGACCCTGTAAAACAACACCTATCATACTACTATGGCTGACCCTGTAAAATAACACATTACACTGCACCTATCATAACATTATGACTGGAGAATGGCGCCGGAGGGGATGGCTTCCATTTTACGTGCTCCTAACCAACTGTGGTATTTTGTTAGTTTTTTCACATTGTTTGTAACTTGGTACCCTTCCCCAGATCTGTGCCTCGACACAATCCTGTCTCGGAGCTCTACGGACAATTCCTTCTACCTCATGGCTTGGTTTTTGCTCTGACATGCACTGTCAACTGTGGGACCTTATATAGACAGGTGTGTGCCTTTCCAAATCCTGTCCAATCAATTGAATTACCACAGGTGGACTCCAATCAAGTTGTAGAAACATCTCAAGGATCAAATCAAATCAAAGTTATTTTGTCACGTGCGCCGAATACAACAGGTGTAGTAGACCTTACAGTGAAATGCCGAATACAACAGGTGTAGTAGACCTTACAGTGAAATGCTTACTTACAGGCTCTAACCAATAATGCAAAAAAGGTGTTAGGTGAACAATAGGTAAGTAAAGAAATAAAACAACAGTAAAAAGACAGGCTATATACAGTAGCGAGGCTATAAAAGTAGCAAGGCTACATACAGACACTGGTTAGTCAGGCTGATTGAGGTAGTATGTACATGTAGATGTGGTTAAAGTGACTATGCATATATGATGAACAGAGAGTAGCAGTAGCGTAAAAAGAGGGGTTGGCGGGTGGATGATCAATGGAAACAGGATGCACCTGAGCTCCATTTCGAGTCTCATAGCAAAGGGCCTGAATACTTATGCAAATAAGGTTATACATTTTCTAGAATTTCTAACTTCCTGTTTTTACTTTGTCATTATGCGGTATTGTGATGTCATTATGCGGTATTGTGATGTCATTATGCGGTATTGTGATGTCATTATGGGGTATTGTTTGTAGATTGATGAAAAACATTATATTTAATCCATTTTAGAATAAGGCTGTAACGTAACAAAATTTGGAAAAAGTCAAAGTGTCTGAATACTTTCCGAATGCACTGTAACTAACGTTTAGCTAACTAGTTATGTTTTGTGTAAGAAAGTATGATATATTGTGGTGCATGAACTGGCCATACGCTATCAAAGCAGCCAAGGATGTTCACTAGTTTATTTGTGCATATTTGTTAGTGCTCGATTGCAAGCAAGTGTCTAGATCAGCAGATTACACATGATGACTTCAAGTTTATGTGAAAAGCTTCAAGCTTACTTTGGCAAAATATAGCTAGTTACCTAGCTAGCTAGCTAGCTAGCTTTCCTTGCTTGATGGTTAGCCACCTAGCCAACGTTAGCTCTCATCTGACTGGTATAACGTTACATTAGCTAGTTAGCTACTTATTTAATCAAAACAAAACCACATTTATTGGCTATCTACCATTATTTGCCTGTTTGTTAGCTAGCTAGCTTTCAACTGACTGGTGTTAGCTAGCTGCATAGGCTAGTAGCTGGACTTTGTACAAGCAAGCTAGCCTTAGCTAGGTAACTTTAGCTAGTTAGCTACCTAGCTAATCAAAATATATGTCTGCATTTATTGATTAACCTCAGCTTGAATACCACCATATAGCTGGTCAGATACAGTAGCCTAGGTTTGTTCACATAGCCTCCTTATGACTGGTGCAACCAGCTGTATTGTTTCCGAGCCACCAACCTGGTGTCAAAACTCTGAGATTCGGAAATGCTACAAAACAGTAGCACATTGTTGGTTCTCAACAGACAGAAATGAGCATGTGAGAGCGATAAATTATACTTTTAATAAAAACTGTTGTATTCAGGATCAGAGACAGCAGGGGTTCAAACTGCAGAACCCAGTTGCTACATTTTAATATAAAAATAGATTTTTATCAAACAAAACTATGCTACATTTTTATCTCTGGGACCCTCAGTATCTATGGGACCTTCAGGATGACAAATCAGAGCAAGATTACTGAATGTAAGTACATTATTTACCTTCAGCGGTGAATGAATCAAGCCAGTTGCCGTGATACAATGTGTTACAACATTAGTTCACGTTAGTCCAGTTCTAAATAGGTTAAGGACCTAGAGTTTTTTGTCACCCTTGGTGAACATAACTCAGAGAAAGTACATTTCACATGTGACGTTCCACGAGGTTCGATGTTCGGTCCGGTACTGTTCAGTTTATATACTGTTTGTTACCCCTTGGCAGCGTTATCAGAAAGCACAGCATCGATTTTCACTGCTACGCAGACGATAAGCAACTTTCCTATTCTGTGTCATCAGAGGATTTTAGCTCCATGGATAAATTATTAGACTGTATTAGTGTCACACCCTGACCAGAGTTTGCTTTGTATGTTTTATGTTTTGGTTGGTCAGGGTGTGATCTGTGTGGGCATTCTATGTTGTTTGTCTGGTTTGTCTATTTCTGTGTTTGGCCTGATATGGTTCTCAATCAGAGGCAGGTGTTTTGCGTTGTCTATGATTGAGAACCATATTTAGGTAGCCTGTTTTGTATTGTGGGTTGTGGGTTATTGTCTATGTCTATACGTTGGTTGCTTGTGTATGCACTTTTGTTTTATAGCGTCACGTTCATTTTGTTGTTTTTGTAAGTTTGTCAAGTGTTCTTAGTTTCTTCTTTATTAAACAGAATAATGTATTCAAACCACGCTACACTTTGGCCCGATCCTTACTCCTCCTCAGACGAGGAGGATTACGAGGTTCGTGACAATTAGTGATTTAAATACTTGGATGGCTCACAACTTCTTCCAGCTAAATCAAAACGAGACCGAGGTACTTCTTGTTGGAGCCAAAGCACAGAGAGAGAATCTAGCAGCACATTTTAATTCACGGGCAATAAAGATAAAACACCAGTTAAAAAACCTAGGAGTTATTTTAGATTATTGCAGTGCATTCGGAAAGTATTCAGAACCCTTGACTCTTTCACATTTTGTTAAATTTCAGCCTTATTCCAAAGGCTGTAATTATCAATCTACACACAATACCGCATAATGATGAAGTGAAAACAGGTTTTTATAAAGTTTAGCAAATTTATCAAAAAACCCCCAACAGAAATACCTTGTTTACATAAGTATTCAGACCCTTTGCTATGAGACTCTAAATGGAGCTCAGGTGCATCCTGTTTCCATTGATCATCCTTGAGATGTTTCTACAACTTGATTGGAGTCCACCAGTGATAAATTCAATTGATTGGACAGGATTTGGAAAGGCACACACACCTGTCCATATAAGGTCTCACAGTTGCCAGTGCATGTCAGAGCAAAAGCCAAGCCATGAGGTCGAAGGAATTGTCCGTAGAGCTCAGAGACAGGATTGTGTCGAGGCACAGATCTGGGGAAAGGTACCAAAACATTTCTACAGCATTGAAGATCCCCAAGTAGTGCTTAATTTGAGCCGGATCCTGCAGGAACAGGATCTGGCACCTCTCAGATTTGACTTTGTATGTTACGCCACCTCCGGAGGAGAGGAGTGAGGGTCAAACTGTTCCTGATGGCGATGCCTTAGCTAGCAGCGAAGCTAATCCCTCCAGTTCAGCATCACAACCGGCACCTCCACTAGCTAGTAAGCCTACTAGCGAGTCAGAGTCAGCGGGAGAGGGAGACGGGGAGCTGGGAGGCAGTGCATCCACCGACGAAGTTCAACATGCAGTTCAAGAACAAGCTAACGTATAACTCCTGGCTTGTCATGCGGAATTCAAAGTTGGGCTGTACAACATGCAAAAAAAGGTAGGGAGCTTGGATCTAGAAACAACTGGAGGGATTAGACTATCAAAAGAGTGGGTAGAATGTACAGTAATTTAACATCCTATGCCTCGGCGGTAAAGAAAACGACAACAAAGAGCCCTCAGGGAAAAAAAGGTTTTTGAACATGCCCGAACCAAGGCACATTTGATGGCAGTAAGCCTTGTAGACGAGGCTAAAGAGGACGCCCAGGTTATAGATAATGCTCAAACTGAATACAATAGACACTACAGAACAGAGTCTTCAGAACAGCCTTAGAAGGAGACTAAAGGGTCACAGCTCATGGCTTTGAGCAAGAAATTGACTCTCATGAGCCTACATTGATTTATTTTATTTAAAGTTATATTCTGATATTGTGGTATTTGTTCTACTGCCACACACACATACTCAAACTGATAAGATAAGAGTTGAGTGAGCGATCGACTGATAAGATAAGAGTTGAGTGAACGATCGATCGATCGACTGATAAGATAAGAGTTGAGTGAGCGATTGACTGATAAGATAAGAGTTGAGTTCCCCTCCTTCCCTTTTTCCCATCTTCCCTGAGGATCCCTCTTTCCCCCTCTTCCATCTTCCAGAGGTTCCCTCCTTGTAAGAGGTGTGTAACTGGCTGCAGGGAAGTCAGGCGCAGGAGAGCAGAACTGGGTAATAACCGGAGCAGTTTAATGAGGAAAAACAATCTGCACTCAGAACAACCTCCTTCCCTTTTTCCATCTACTAGAGGTTCCCTCTTTCCCCATCTTCCATCTTCTAGAGGTTCCCTCTTTCCCCATCTTCCATCTTCTATAGGTTCCCTCTTTCCCCATCTTCCATCTTCTAGAGGTTCCCTCTTTCCCCATCTTCCATCTTCTAGAGGTTCCCTCTTTCCCCATCTTCCATCTTCTAGAGGTTCCCTCTTTCCCCATCTTCCATCTTCCATCTTCTAGAGGTTCCCTCTTTCCCCATCTTCCATCTTCTATAGGTTCCCTCTTTTCCCCATCTTCCATCTTCTAGAGGTTCCCTCTTTCCCCATCTTCCATCTTCTAGAGGTTCCCTCTTTCCCCATCTTCCATCTTCTAGTGGTTCCCTCTTTCCCCATCTTCCATCTTCTAGAGGTTCCCTCTTTCCCCATCTTCCATCTTCCAGAGGTTCCCTCTTTCCCCATCTTCTAGAGGTTCCCTCTTTCTCCATCTTCCATCTTCTAGAGGTTCCCTCTTTCCCCGTCTTCCATCTTCTAGAGGTTCCCTCTTTCCCCATCTTCCATCTTCTAGAGGTTCCCTCTTTCCCCATCTTCCATCTTCTAGAGCAGGGGTGTCAAACTCATTCCACGGAGGGCCTAGTGTCTGCAGGTTTTTGGTTTTTCCTTTCAATAAAGCCCTAGACAACCAGGTGTGGGGAGTTCCTAACTAATTAGTGATGTTAATTCATCAATCAAGTACAAGGGAGGAGCGAAAACCCGCAGACACTCGGCCCCCCGTGGAATGAGTTTGACACCTGTGTTCTAGAGGTTCCCTCTTTCCCCATCTTCCATCTTCCATCTTCTAGAGGTTCCCTCTTTCCCCATCTTCCATCTTCCATCTTCTAGAGGTTCCCTCTTTCCTCATCTTCCATCTTCTAGTGGTTCCCTCTTTCCCCATCTTCCATCTTCTAGAGGTTCCCTCTTTCCCCATCTTCCATCTTCTAGAGGTTCCCTCTTTCCCCATCTTCCATCTTCCAGAGGTTCCCTCTTTCCCCATCTTCCATCTTCCATATTCCAGAGGTTCCCTCCTTCCCTTTTTTCCATCTTCTAGAGGTTCCCTCCTTCTCTTTCTTCCATCTTCTAGAGGTTCCCTCCTTCCCCATCTTCCATCTTCCAGAGGTTCCCTCCTTCCCTCTCCTCCATCTTCTAGAGGTTCCCTCTTTCCCCATATTCTAGAGGTTCCCTCCCTCCCCCTCTCCCATCTTCCAGAGGTTCCCTCCTTTCCTTCCCTCCTGATTCACTGCTGCAGTCTGGAGGTAGTTATATATGTGGCAGTATTTAAGCCTGTATCCCAAATGGCACCCTATTCCCTATATAGAGCAATACCTTTGACCAGGGTCTATAGTAGTGCGCTATGTAGGGAATAGGGTGCTGTTTGGGACATTCAGCCTCAACTCTTTGATACACAGATGGCCCACTAGTCTGCACCTGGTTTCCATTGGGACTATGGAGCTGTGACCCTGCATTACACATGAGAGGAACATGTCAGCTCTCTCTCAACCAGCCTCTCTCGCTCTCTCTCTCTCAGCGAGCCTCTCTCTCTCTCCCAGCCAGCCTCTCTCTCTCCTTTTCTCTCTCTCTCAGCGAGCCTCTCTCTCTCTCTCTCCCAGCCAGCCTGTCTCTCTTTCTGCCATCCTCCCTCTCTCTGTCTAATGAATAATAATCCTCTATGGAGGGATGAGGAGAGCCAGGTGGAGAGACTTGAAGAGACTTGAAGGTAATGCTAATTCAGACCTGGGTACTGTGTGTTAACCCCCCCCCCCCCCCCCCCCACACACACACACACACAAACACACACAACTGTGTACCACTATGCGCAGATACGTAAGTCTAGTTCCGCAACATCAAGGAATGCCTGAGGGGATGTTGGCGGTGGGGTTTGGAAGATGTCCAGGACAGACAAACACACACCACACCGAGACACGGCACACAGGTAAAAGCTCAGAGTCTCTTTGATGAAGTGGCTCACCTTTAGAACTCAGTGTCGTCCCCGGCAACCTCCCTTCCCTCCCTCCTCCTTCAGAATCTCAGAGAAGGTAACGAGTTCACAAAAGTCTCTAGTCGTCCACTTTGAGATCTGTTACTGAGACTGGGTCAAGGAAAAACTATTGTGTCAAAAAACAAAAAGGTTTTTGGTAAGTCCTCTGTTTTCACAGAAGTCAGACACGTGAACACAGCCCTAGTCAGAGCCATAACACAGTGTATGTTTCTGATACTAGCCGGTACATGAGTTGTAATGACAACAAACTAGCCCAACGTTTACATTATTTACAGGAAAACACTTAAAAGATCAGCTCATAGCCTGAATTGACATGTGACTCTGTTTCTACCTGCCTGGGAGGGAATGGAAGAAGGAGATGGGTGGTGGAACAAACATGAAGATTGGTCAATGAACAATATATAAATAAATAAATAAATTTCTCACATCTTCCATCTTTGTATCCCTTTCACACCCTTTTAAAAAAAGGGGACCCGATTTTTCAGGAGGATACAAGTACAGACCAATTAGGACTAATTTCTGTTTTTTTGTGTTTTGTTATTCTGTTACACATTTTTCTGTCGATCCAGACGCTGTGTGGAGTTTTACAAACAGGCCATGTACTAGGTAGAGAAAAATGTCTGAAGACTTTCAACTTTAAAACCGGATTGGTCCAGCAGTCTGTTAAGTGGCGGGAAAATAAACAAATCATATATATACAGAACAAGAATATAAACATAACAGGCAACAATTTAACTGATTTTACTGAGTTACAGTTCATATAAGGAAATCAGTTAATTGAAATAAATTCATTAGGTCCTAATCTATGGATTTCACATGACTGGGCAGAAGCACATCTGTTGGGGAGCCAGGTCCACCCACTCAGAATACGTTTTTCCCACACAAAAAGGTCTTTATTACAGACAGAAAAACTCCTCAGTTTTATCAACTGTCCGGGTGGCTGGTCTCAGATGATCTCGCAGGTGAAGAAGCCGGATGTGGAGGTCCTGGGTTGGCGTGGTTACACGTGGTCTGCGTTTGTGAGGCCGGTTGGATGTACTGCCAAATTCTCTAAAACGACGTTGGAGGACGCTTATGGTAGAGAAATTAACATAACATTCTCTGGCAATAGCTCTGGTGGACATTCCTGCAGTCAGCATGCCAATTGCACGCAATACATAGAGAAAGAAAATAAAGACGCAATAGAAAAGTAAAACACGTAATAATAAAATTAATAATAAATACACAATGAGAAACTATACCTTGGTTATATACAAGGGGTACCAGTACTGAGTCAATGTGCAGGGGTACGAGGTAATTGCGGTAGATATGTACATATATGTAGGGATAAAGTGACTAGGCAACAGGAAAGATAATAGAGAGTAGCAGCAGTGTATGTGAGTCTTATTGCTTGGGGGGGTAGAAGCTGTTCAGCTTCCTGTTGGTTCCAGACTCCAGCGCATTGGTAACCCTTGACGTGGGTGATGCAATAATTTCCATGGTAATGTAGAATGTTCATTCAAATGATGCTAACTGACGTGGCTCATGCAATGGAATGTGTTTTTTGTAATGTCAGTTGAGTTGATTCAATAAATCACAGTACAGATTGATGGGTACACTTCCTGCTTTTACTTCCTGCTTTTACTTCCTGTTTTTACTTCCTGCTTTGCTCCTATGGGTACACTCGCAATGGTCGGCAGTCCACCTATTATGGCATTATTGTCTTGATTGGGAACACCCGGGCCTCCCGAGTGGAGCAGTGGTCTAAGGCTCTGCATCGCAGTGCTAGCTGTGCCACTAGAGATCCTGGTTAGAGCCCAGTCTCTGTCTCAGTGGTCTAAGGCTCTGCATCACAGTACTAGCTGTGCCACTAGAGATCCTGGTTAGAGTCCAGGCTCTGTCTCAGTGGTCTAAGGCTTTGCATCGCAGTGCTAGCTGTGCCACTAGAGATCCTGGTTAGAGTCCAGGCTCTGTCTCAGTGGTCTAAGGCTCTGCATCGCAGTGCTAGCTGTGCCACTAGAGATCCTGGTTAGAGTCCAGGCTCTGTCTCAGTGGTCTAAGGCTCTGCATCGCAGTGTTAGCTGTGCCACTAGAGATCCTGGTTAGAGTCCAGGCTCTGTCTCAGTGGTCTAAGGCTCTGCATGGCAGTGCTAGCTGTGCCACTAGAGATCCTGGTTAGAGTCCAGGCTCTGTCTCAGTGGTCTAAGGCTCTGCATGGCAGTGCTAGCTGTGCCACTAGAGATCCTGGTTTGAATCCAGGCTCTGTCGCAGCCAGCCGCAACCGGGAGACCCATGGGGCAGTGCACAATTGGCCCAGCATCGTCCGGGTCAGGGGAGGGTTTGGCCGGCAGGGATGTTCTTGTCCCATTGCGCACTAGCTACTCCTGTGGCGAGCCGGGTGCAGTGCACGCTGACGTGGTCGCCAGGTGTACGGTGTTTCCCCCGACACATCCGGGTTAAGTGGGAAATGTGTCAAGAAGCAGTGCGGCTTGGTTGGGTTGTGTTTCGGAGGACGCACGGCTCTCGACCTTCGCCTCTCCCGAGTCCGTACGGGAGTTGCAGAGACGAGACTGTAACTACCAATTGGATACCACGAAAAAGGGTTAAACGTTTTTTTTAAATCTAAAAAAATCTATATAGATAAATAGAATGTCAACACCCTTCTATTCATTGAGGGGGATTAGATTAATCTGGCCCAGGCGCCCAGGTGTGTTTTGCACCGTGTGAAGATTTGGAACCGGGTCTCTCCTAGCCTTCAATTACATACTCTTCGAGTCCTCTCTCCTCATCTCGTTCTTAAAATACATTGGATGTGTACATTCAATGCATTCAATGTGTTTTGAGAAGGAGAGAGGACGCAAAGAGTATGTAATTGGGAACTTCCCTGTGTTTTACATAACCCCACTGTTCTCAAACCATGTACCAAGAGATCTACCGTCCTGTAGGTTCTCAAACCATGTACCAAGAGATCTACCGTCCTGTAGGTTCTCAAACCATGTACCAAGATATCTACCGTCCTGTAGGTTCTCAAACCATGTACCAGAGATCTACCGTCCTGTAGGTTCTCAAACCACGTACCAAGAGATCTCCCGTCCTGTAGGTTCTCAAACCAAGTACCCAGAGATCTACCGTCCTGTAGGTTCTCAAACCATGTACCAAGAGATCTACCGCCCTGTAGGTTCTCAAACCATGTACCAAGAGATCTACCGTCCTGTAGGTTCTCAAACCATGTACCAAGAGATCTACCGTCCTGTAGGTTCTCAAACCACGTACCAGAGATCTACCGTCCTGTAGGTTCTCAAACCATGTACCAAGAGATCTACCGTCCTGTAGGTTCTCAAACCACGTACCAGAGATCTACCGTCCTGTAGGTTCTCAAACCATGTACCAAGAGATCTACCGTCCTGTAGGTTCTCAAACCACGTACCAGAGATCTACCGTCCTGTAGGTTCTCAAACCATGTACCAGAGATCTACCGTCCTGTAGGTTCTCAAACCATGTACCAAGAGATCTACCGTCCTATAGGTTTTCAATCCAACCCTATTCAAGCTCACCTGTTGAAGTGAAAACATACAATACGGTTGCTCTCCAGGAACATGTTAGTAAATCCCTGGTCTAACTAATGCTGAGTGACAGTGTGAATGGCATAGTAACTGTCTAATTGTTGTAGGGCTGACCCCATTTTGTCGACTGGACGATTGTTTGGTTGATAGATTTCTTTAGTCCAGCAGTAGCAAAACATTTTTCTTTTAAAATCATGGTGTACTAGACACCTGTCTGATTGAGGCCTGCCTGACTGGACTAATCCATTGTGGATGCCTGTCTGAGTGGACTGATCCATTGTGGAGGCCTGTCTGACTGGACTGATCCATTGTGGATGCCTGTCTGAGTGGACTGATCCATTGTAGAGGCCTGTCTGAGTGGACTAATCCATTGTGGAGGCCTGTCTGAGTGGACGGATCCATTGTGGATGCCTGTCTGAGTGGACTGATCCATTGTGGATGCCTGTCTGAGTGGACTGATCCATTGTGGATGCCTGTCTGAGTGGACTGATCCATTGTGGATGCCTGTCTGAGTGGACTGATCCATTGTGGATGCCTGTCTGAGTGGACTGATCCATTGTGGATGCCTGTCTGAGTGGACTGATCCATTGTGGATGCCTGTCTGAGTGGACTGATCCATTTTGGATGCCTGCCTGAGTGGACTGATCCATTATGGAGGCCTGTCTGAGTGGACTGATCCATTGTGAAGGCCTGTCTGAGTGGACTGATCCATTGTGGATGCCTGTCTGAGTGGACTGATCCATTGTGGATGCCTGTCTGAGTGGACTGATCCATTGTGGAGGCCTGTCTGAGTGGACTGATCCATTGTGGAGGCCTGTCTGACTGGACTAATCCATTGCGGAGGCCTGTCTGAGTGGACTGATCCATTATGGAGGCCTGTCTGAGTGGACTGATCCATTGTGAAGGCCTGTCTGAGTGGACTAATCCACTGTGGAGGCCTGTCTGAGTGGACTGATCCATTGTGGAGGCCGTGGGGATGGCAAATTCCATCAGTCTAATTTATGTGCTACTGAAAGTGTATTTGGTTATATTACATAAGAACAATTGTGCAACACAAATACAAATAATATTTTATAACAAATGCTCTTTCTCCCGCGTTGGTTAGTGGTCGCTGTCTGCAGTTCTGAAAGACATCAGTGTTGTTGAATTAGCGCCTTTTCCTAGACCATGTTGCTATGTGCATAATAGCAAAGTTATTGGTGTTTAGAAAAATGCGGTGGAGGCAACAGACGAGTTAGGAGACGAGTTAGGAGCCTTAATTGTCTAAGAAAAGTGAGGAGAAAGGAAACCCCAACTTAATTAGGTCTATAATCAATAACTGTTAAATATGCCTGGCTTTATAAGTCATCCATATATCTCTACAGAAATAAGACAGATCCTGCTTCTGTTGCCTGTTTGAGTGTTTGTTTAATAGCCTACTGATTCCGTGCGCGCCAAGCCTCACGCAACCAAGTCGGGTAAAGAATTTCATAAATGTGTCAGGCTTTACACTTTTCTTTGTTAGAACAGCCTCTCTGGTGTTATTTATAATCTATTTAGTGTTGTTTACATTGTTACAAATTGTCAGAAAAATTATATTTATAATATTAAAAATAATAATCCTCCTTTTTCTTGATCTCCTGATTGTTATTATTACTATTATTGTTATGATCATCATTATAATAATAAGTAATGTCAGTATAATTAGTAGACTTGTATAACCACCATGTCATTATTGTCGTGTCTTTGGCTATGCCGGATTAAGTGATATGACATGCTATTCTATAAAATCCTTTCTCTGTAATTAATATTACCTGATTGAGCTAATCATGTAAATGTAATTAACTAGAAAGTCGGGGCACCACGAAAGAATATTTACAGAGCCGTTATCTTCCGAATAAACTCTTAAAGACCTAGTAATATTTTACCTCAATAGCAGTCAATATTAATCGGCACCTTATTTCAGTCTCATCTGAAAGTTGTAAATTCTTGGTTATCTTCACGAACCCTGGCTAACAAGTTGAATCAGCAATACAAATTTGGGTTTAATTATTTATTTACTAAATACCTAACTAATCACACAGAATTACATATACACAGAATGAATCATACCTTGATTACAAATTAAGTCATAAAGGAAAACGTCCCTAGCGGACGGAACAGATATGACAGCTGGTTACACAAAAGAAAAGGGGGTTGGGTTTGAGTGAAAGAGCGGGAAGACTGAAGTACAAAGGGAGAAGCTGTGCTGTCGTAAATACAGTATCTTATGCATTCTAAATTACCGCCCATTTGGAAAAGGAAAATGCAATAAATATTTACTCTAAGCTGCGCTTCAATTGGTTGGTGGTAGATGGAAGGCCGTGTTGCCCAACAGAGTCCTTTGTCCTTTGAAGAGTGTCTCTGGTGGTGAACGGGATACCTTGTAGTGTCGTCGTTGTGTGGTAGATTGGATACTCTGTCTGTCCTCTCCTAGCCCACGTTTACAGCGGCCGCTGCTAACTCAACGGCTAGGAGGTATCACTTCTGTAGCGAATAAGAGTTCAAAGTTCATACCATTCGCAACCAAAGCTCACGCTGAGGTTGGCTTCGTTCTGTAGTTATTATCTGAATCCTTCTGACATCGGACCGTCATCCTAATGTACCCGGAACAGGAGGTTACATTTTCGTCAAGGGCTTATATAGTGGAGGGAGAAGGGTGTGTTTCATAGTTTATTACCCATGTCTCTTCACAGGGGCGGGCAACTGATTGAGCAGAGCCCTAACCTTATGAAAACCCAAATCTCTCTTTTGGAAGCTAAAATTATATTTAATCTTTTCACAAATAATTGTATATTTAAACATTTGAATTGCACAAAAATTCCATGTGAATCTGATAACTATAATGTGTAGACTTTCCCAGATATAGTTTAGGTCGTCCTGTCATCAGTCATAATGTCTCAGATGACAACCGAACTGACATCATATTCATTAAGTACCAACGCATATTTTTAACTGGTTGGATTTCCGAAATATGGTTCCTTTCCCTCCACTTGTTTGTTCCCAGACTCTCCATGTGTAACAAAGGCTATTCAAGAGTCCTTCAGTAGAGTCAGAGCGAGAGGGAAGGGAGAAATGTATTTATGAGGGGGTCATAAACCTTATCCACAGGCCAACGTCATGACATTATCATTAGTAGACTTAGTATAGCAGCCTTGTAGAACCACCATGGAGCTGTAGGTAATGTCATTATCATTAGTAGACTTAGTGTAGCAGCCTTGTATAACCACCATGGAGCTGTAGGTAATGTCATTACTATTAGTAGACTTAGTATAGCAGCCTTGTATAACCACCATGTCATTATCATTAGTAGACTTAGTATAGCAGCCTTGTATAACCACCATGTCATTATCATTAGTAGACTTAGTGTTGCAGCCTTGTAGAACCACCATGGAGCTGTAGGTAATGTCATTACTATTAGTAGACTTAGTGTAGCAGCCTTGTATAACCACCATGGAGCTGTAGGTAATGTCATTACTATTAGTAGACTTAGTATAGCAGCCTTGTATAACCACCATGTCATTATCATTAGTAGACTTAGTATAGCAGCCTTGTATAACCACCATGTCATTATCATTAGTAGACTTAGTGTAGCAGCCTTGTATAACCACCATGTCATTATCATTAGTAGACTTAGTATAGCAGCCTTGTATAACCACCATGTCATTATCATTAGTAGACTTAGTATAGCAGCCTTGTATAACCACCATGTCATTATCATTAGTAGACTTAGTGTAGCAGCCTTGTATAACCACCATGTCATTATCATTAGTAGACTTAGTATAGCAGCCTTGTATAACCACCATGGAGCTGTAGGTAATGTCATTATCATTAGTAGACTTAGTGTTGCAGCCTTGTAGAACCACCATGGAGCTGTAGGTAATGTCATTACTATTAGTAGACTTAGTATAGCAGCCTTGTAGAACCACCATGGAGCTGTAGGTAATGTCATTATCATTAGTAGACTGAGTGTAGCAGCCTTGTATAACCACCATGTCATTATCATTAGTATACTATGTGTAGCAGCCTTGTAGAACCACCATGGAGCTGTAGGCCTTAGAGCACATCCTGTTTAGTTTTAATACCGTAACTTACTGAGGCCTATATTTCAATGCTTATTATATAGGCTACAGTATCAATCAATCATTGATTTGTTCGTGTCATCACACAACATACGAGTCACGCATGATTTGAAAGGCAAACAAGTATTTTAGTTTTCAAATAAAGTAACAAAGCAACAGTTGAATAATTAGTGTAAAATAAGCTGTTCCATTTCGTAAATTGCATTGACGAATGAATGCGACTGCTTTTAGTCTTTGCTGCCTTTACAAATGTGTTTTTTTTTAACAAATGTTACGATAGACTCTTGTATGCTTATCATTTATTTAGTGTTGTTTTCATTTACATTGTTTCATATAATCTAAAAAATTATATTGTAATCTAACAGCACTTGTTGTGCACACATAATATGCAGGAATGGGTGGTTTTCTCAGGTGTTGTATTGGGCAGTTCAATGTCTCAGTGCTTGGAGCAAAAAACATTGTGCTTTCCAAGAGTAGGACATCAATAAGATGCTCCCAAACGTTTTAAACCTACATCGGGACATTAAGTCTATCATAGTTCATGTGGGATTCTATTACATTATGAAATAACCTACCAATCAGCATGTTACCAAGCCTTAGTAAACTTTTGGAAAACATTGTGTTTGACCAGATACATTGCTATTTTACCGTAAAAACAGTTACAACAGACTTTCAACACGCTTACAGGGAAGGCATTTCAACAAACATGGCACTTACACAAATGCCTGATGATTGGCTGTATGGTGATATTGTCGTTGTTCAGCCACGACTCCGTGAAGCATAAGATGTTACAGTTTTTAATGTCCCGTTGTTAGTTTAATCTTACACGTAACTCGGCGATTTTATTGTCCAAAGATTGCACGTTTGCTAGCAGAATTGAGGGAAGTGGGGGTTTATTCGCACGCCTTCGAATTCTCAGAAGGCAGCCCGCTCTCCGGCCCCTCTTTCTCCACCTCCTCTTCACGCAGATCACTGGGGTCGGGACCTGTTCCGTAAATCCTCCGCCTCGAGCTAGTCAGAGTCGTGAAAGAAGAAAAATGATTCTGCTAGTCCGCGGTGAGTAATCGCAGTCTTGATGTCTAGAAGTTATTTTCGGTCATAAGATGGCACCGGCAACATTACGTACAAAATAAGTCCCCAAAAATTGTTAGGGACACGTAATTTTTTTATTTTTTTATTTCACCTTTATTTAACCAGGTAGGCTAGTTGAGAACAAGTTCTCATTTGCAACTGCGACCTGGCCAAGATAAAGCATAGCAGTGTGAACAGACAACAACACAGAGTTACACATGGAGTAAACAATAAACAAGTCAATAACATGGTAGGAAAAAGAGAATCTATATACAATGTGTGCAAAAGGCATGAGGTAGGCAATAAATCGAATAATTACAATTTAGCAGATTAACACTGGAGTGATAAATCATCAGATGATCATGTGCAAGAAGAGATACTGGTGTGCAAAAGAGCAGAAAAGTAAATAAATAAAAGCAGTATGGGGGTGAGGTAGGTAAATTGGGTGGGTAGTTTACAGATGGACTATGTACAGCTGTAGCGATCGGGTTAGCTGCTCGGATAGCAGATTTTTAAAGTTGTTGAGGGAGATAAAAGTCTCCAACTTCAGAGATTTTTGCAATTCGTTCCAGTCGCAGGCAGCAGAGAACTGGAAGGAAAGGCGTCCAAATGAGGTTTTGGCTTTAGGGATGATCAGTGAGATACACCTGCTGGAGCGCGTGCTACGGGTGGGTGTAGCCATCGTGACCAGTGAACTGAGATAAGGCGGCACTTTACCTAGCATAGCCTTGTAGATGACCTGGAGCCAGTGGGTCTGACGACGAACATGTAGCGAGGGCCAGCCGACTAGGGCATACAGGTCGCAGTGGTGGGTCGTATAAGGTGCTTTAGTAACAAAACGGATGGCACTGTGATAAACTGCATCCAGTTTGCTAAGTAGAGTATTGGAAGCTATTTTGTAGATGACATCGCCGAAGTCGAGGATCGGTAGGATAGTCAGTTTTACTAGGGTAAGTTTGGCGGCGTGAGTGAAGGAGGCTTTGTTCCGGAATAGAAAGCCGACTCTAGATTTGATTTTGGATTGGAGATGTTTGATATGAGTCTGGAAGGAGAGTTTGCAGTCTAGCCAGACACCTAGGTACTTATAGATGTCCACATATTCTAGGTCGGAACCGTCCAGGGTGGTGATGCTAGTCGGGCGTGCGGGTGCAGGCAGCGAACGGTTGAAAAGCATGCATTTGGTTTTACTAGCATTTAAGAGCAGTTGGAGGCCACGGAAGGAGTGTTGTATGGCATTGAAGCTCATTTGGAGGTTAGATAGCACAGTGTCCAGGGAAGGGCCGGAAGTATACAGAATGGTGTCGTCTGCGTAGAGGTGGATCAGGGAATCGCCCGCAGCAAGAGCAACATCATTGATGTATACAGAGAAAAGAGTCGGCCCGAGAATTGAACCCTGTGGTACCCCCATAGAGACTGCCAGAGGACCGGACAACATGCCCTCCGATTTGACACACTGAACTCTGTCTGCAAAGTAGTTGGTGAACCAGGCAAGGCAGTCATTAGAAAAACCGAGGCTATTGAGTCTGCCGGTAAGAATATGGTGATTGACAGAGTCGAAAGCCTTGGCCAGGTCGATGAAGACGGCTGCACAGTAATGTCTTTTATCAATGGCGGTTATGATATCGTTTAGTACCTTGAGCGTGGCTGAGGTGCACCCGTGACCGGCTCGGAAACCGGATTGCACAGCGGAGAAGGTACGGTGGGATTCGAGATGGTCAGTGATCTGTTTGTTGACTTGGCTTTCGAAGACCTTAGCTAGGCAGGGCAGGATGGATATAGGTCTGTAACAGTTTGGGTCCAGGGTGTCTCCCCCTTTGAAGAGGGGAATGACAGCGGCAGCTTTCCAATCCTTGGGGATCTCAGATGATACGAAGGAGAGGTTGAACAGGCTGGTAATAGGGGGTGCGACAATGGCGGCGGACAGTTTCAGAAATAGGGGGTCCAGATTGTCAAGCCCAGCTGATTTGTATGGGTCCAGGTTTTCCAGCTCTTTCAGAACATCTGCTATCTGGATATGGGTAAAGGAGAAGCTGGGGACGCTTGGGCGAGTAGCAGCGGGCCGGGCGGGGCTGCTGGCCAAGGTTGGAGTCGCCAGGTGGAAGGCATGGCCAGCCATTGAGAAATGTTTGTTGAAGTTTTCAATTATCGCGGACTTATCAGTGGTGACCGTGTTATCTAGCCTCAGTGCAGTGGGCAGCTGGGAGGAGGTGCTCTTGTGTAACATGGACTTTACAGTATCCCAGAACTTTTTGGAGTTAGAGCTACAGGATGCAAATTTCTGCTTGAAAAAGCTGGCCTTTGCTTTCCTGACTGACTGCGTGTATTGGTTCCTGACTTCCCTGAACAGTTGCATATCACGGGGGCTCTTCGATGCTATCGCAGTTCGCCACAGGATGTTTTTGTGCTGGTCGAGGGCAGTCAGGTCTGGAGTGAACCAAGGGCTATATCTGTTCTTGGTTCTGCATTTTTTGAACGGAGCATGCTTGTCTAATATGGTGAGGAAGTAACTTTTAAAGAATGACCAGGCATCCTCAACTGACGGGATGAGGTCAATATCCTTCCAGGGTACCCGGGCCAGGTTGATTAGAAAGGCCTGCTCGCAGAAGTGTTTCAGGGAGCGTTTGACAGTGATGAGGGGTGGTCGTTTGACCGTGGACCCGTGGCGGATACAGGCAATGAGGCAGTGATCGCTGAGATCTTGATTGAAGACAGCAGAGGTGTATTTGGAGGGCAAGTTGGTCAGGATAATGTCTATTAGGGTGCCCATGTTTACGGATTTGGAGTTGTACCTGGTGGGTTCCTTGATGATTTGTGTGAGATTGAGGGCATCAAGCTTAGATTGTAGGACTGCCGGGGTGTTAAGCATATCCCAGTTTAGGTCACCTAACAGAACAAACTCTGAAGCTAGATGGGGAGCGATCAATTCACAGATGGTGTCCAGGGCACAGCTGGGAGCTGAGGGGGGTCGGTAGCAGGCGGCAACAGTGAGAGACTTATTTCTGGAGAGATTAATTTTTAAAATTAGAAGTTCAAACTGTTTGGGCATAGACTTGGAAAGTATGACAGAACTTTGCAGGCTATCTCTGCAGTAGATTGCAACTCCTCCCCCTTTGGCAGTTCTATCTTGACGGAAAGTGTTATAGTTGGGTATGGAAATCTCAGAGTTTTTGGTGGCCTTCCTAAGCCAGGATTCAGACACGGCAAGGACATCAGGGTTGGCAGAGTGTGCTAAAGCGGTGAGTAAGGCAAACTTAGGCAGGAGGCTTCTGATGTTGACATGCATGAGGCCAAGGCTTTTTCGATCACAGAAGTCAACAAATGAGGGTGACTGGGGACATGCAGGGCCTGGGTTTACCTCCACATCACCCGAGGAACAGAGGAGCAGTAGGATGAGGGTGCGGCTAAAGGCTATCAAAACTGGTCGCCTAGAGCGTTGGGGACAAGGAATAAAAGGAGCAGATTTATGGGCGTGGTAGAATAGATTCTGGGCATAATGTGCAGACCAGGGTATGGTGGGGCACGGGTACAGAGGAGGCAAGCCCAGGCACTGGGTGATGATAAGAGAGGTTGTATCTCTGGACATGCTGGTCTCAATGGGTGAGGTCACCGCATGTGTGGGGGGTGGGACAAAGGAGGTATCAGAGGTACGGAGAGTGGAACTACGGGGTCCATTGCAAACCAAAACAATGATAACTAGCCTGAACAACAGTATGCAAGGCATATTGATATTTGAGAGAGACATACAATAAGGCATAAAGTGATTGCAGGTCATGATTGGGAGAGCTAGCTAAAACAACAGGTGAGATAACAGCAGCTAGTCAGCTAACACAGCAACAGAAGGTAAAAATGGCGACGACTGGGCAGAGAGGGTCGGATTAACTACACACAGATCCTGAGTTAAGGCACAGAGCCGACAGATAAAACACAAATAAACAGAATGGAGTACCGTGAATTAATGGACAGTCAGGCAGGCATAAGCTATGTAGCCAAGTGATCATAGTGTCCAGGGGCCAGCCGTAGATGAAGTAGTGAGGCCTCCACTAAGCTAGCCCGTGGCGTTTAAAGTTAGTAGCCCGGGGGGGTGGTCTGCTCAGACGGAGGCCGGTTGAGGGCACAGCGGATGGGGTATTTGTCTGCAGACCAGACGTGGTCGTGTCGACAGAGAATCCAAGTCGGGTGGCGGTGGCGAAAGAGAGGTTGTGAGTTGTAGAATTGTGTTTGCTAACTGGTGCTAGCTTCGTGATTCAGACAGCTAGTCATGGGTAGCAAGCTAGCAGAAGATGGAGGTCTGTTTTTAGCCACGCCGTGCAATTCCGTCGGTAGATTAGTGGGGTTCCGTGTGGTAGAGGGGACCAATCCAGTTGTCAAAATAGTTATAGTGGCCTAAAACGTCTGCCTTCTGCTTCAGGCGCCATCTTAAAAATGTAGGTCATTTAGCTGACGCTCTTATCCAGCGTGACTAACAGGAGCCGTTAAGATTAAGTTACCTTGCTCATGGGCACATCGAAAGATTTTTCACCTTGTCGGCTCTGGATTCAAAACCAGCAAACTTTAGGTTACTGGCCCAAAACTTCAACCATAAGTCTATCTACTGCAACACTATTGACGTATGTCTTGGTGTTGTATTCTGGAAGACTGTATTGTTCAAAGGGTCAAGAGATGCTGTTATTCTTCCTCTTGGGAAATTATTGTTTATTTTAGAAGATTATTGCTTTAAAAGCTAGACTGGTGATTACAAGCAACATATTCTTCTAGACTATCACTGTTGACTTTATACTTCTTACAATGTTTCGTATTATAAGTGATTGTTTATGTAGACCCAGATTGTGAAGTGCACATCCCATACATTCTATTTCTACACCCACTCGTTCTAGACAGAGTTTACCTTGTCAGCATGTCATCATTGTCAGACAACTTGAAAGGGACTACAGTAGCCAGTGGCTGCACAGCTATTTTCAGGTCACTCCAGAGATGTTCGATCGGGTTCTTGTCTGAGCTCTGGCTGGGACACTCAGGGACATTCAGAGACTTTTCCCAAAGCCACTCCTGAGTTGTGTTGGCTGTGTGCTTAGGGTTGTTGTCCTGATGGAAGGTGAACCTTCGCCCGAGTCTGTAGTCCTGAGCTCTATGGAGCAGGTTTTCATCAAGAAACTCTCAGTACTTTGCTCCATTCATCATTCACTCGATCCTGACTAGTCTCCCAGTCCTTGCTGCTGAAAAACATCCCCACAGCAGTACATCACTGGGGACAAGCTTCCTGCCACCCAGGACCTCTATAACAGGCGGTCAGAGGAAGGCCCTAAAAAATGTCAAAGACTCCAGCCACCCTAGTCATAGACTATTTGCATTATGTGTGTGTCCCCCCAACCCCTCTTTTATGCTGCTGCTACTCTCTGTTTATCATATACAGTTGAAGTCTGTAACTGTATTTAGACAGATTATTAAGGTGTATATAACTGTATTTAGACATATTATTATGGTGTCTGTATTTAGACAGATTATTAAGGTGTATATAACTGTATTTAGACAGATTATTAAGGTGTATATAACTGTATTTAGACATATTATTATGGTGTATATAACTGTATTTAGACAGATTATTAACTTCTTCTTAATAGGGGGCGCTGTTTTCACTTTGGGAAAAAATCGTGCCCAAATTAAACGGCCTCGTACTCTGTTCTAGATCATAAGATATGCATATTATTATTACTATTGGATAGAAAACACTCTGAAGTTTCTAAAACTGTTAGAATTATATCTGTGAGTAAAACAGAACTCATTTGGCAGCAAACTTCCAAAGAGGAAGTGAAAATTCTGAAAATGGGTGTCTGTGTAAGGCCTTGCCTATTCAATTGCCTTATATTTATGGATCTGTATGCACTTCATACGCCTTCCACCAGATGTCAACAGGCAGTAGAATGTTGAATGGGGTGTCTAGCTTGATGTGAGACCGAATGAGAGCTTTTGGAGAGGCAGGTCCGCCTAATTGGCAGTATTTTGCTGCGCACTAGAGAGCACCATATTCTTTTCTGAAATGCGTTAGGTATACACAACGAAATGCTCCGTCTTGGACGTTATTGGATATATATGAGAAAAACATCATAAAGATGGATTTTCAACTGAGTTTGACCAGTTTATTCGACGTTTATTGTGACTTTTGGAATTTATCGTTCCATGCACCAAGAGTTCATGGACATGTGCGCTCCACCATGCTAGCCAAAGTTGCTAATTCGACAGAAGAAATGGATATTCTAAAACAAAATAACAATTTATTGTGGAACTAGGACTCCTTGCACTACATTCTGATGGAAGATCATCAAAGGTAAGAGAATATTTATGATGTTATTTCGTATTTTTGTGGAATATGTTGTCTCCAACATGGCGGAGAATGGCTGGGTGCTGTCTCAGATTATTGCATGCTATACTTTGTACTAAAGTTATTTTTTAAAATCTAACACAGCGGTTGCATTAAGAACCAGTGTATCTTTCATTTGCTGTACAACGTGTATTTTTTAGCAAAGTTTATGATGAGTTTTTTGGTTAGATTATGTATATTTCTCCGGACAATTTGGTGCATTTTGGCGCCGTATTCACAATGTAAAACCAGGATTTGTAGCTATAAATATGCACATTTTCGAACAAAACATAAATGTATTGTGTAACATATTGTTATAAGACTGTCATCTGATGAAGTTGTTCAAAGGTTGGTGATTAATTTTATCTCTATTTGTGGGTTTTGTGAAAGCTACCTTTGCGGTGGAAAAATGGCAGTGTGTTTTTGGATATTGTGGTGAGCTAACATAAATATATGTTGTGTTTTCGCTGTAAAACACTTAAAAAATCGTAAATATTGGCTGGATTCACAAGATGTTTATCTTTCATTTGCTGTATTGGACTTGTGATTTCATGAAATTATATTACATGATCTCCCTGTGGCGCTAGGCTAGGCTATGCTAGTCAGATTTTTTGATGAGGATGATCCCGGATCCGGGAGGGGGGGGGGGGGGTCGGTAGAGGTTTTAAGGTGTCTGTAACTGTATTTAGACAGATTATTAAGGTGTCTGTATTTAGACAGATTATTAAGGTGTATATAACTGTATTTAGACAGATTATTATGGTGTCTGTAACTGTATTTAGCCAGATTATTAAGGTGTATATAACTGTATTTAGACAGATTATTATGGTGTCTGTAACTGTATTTAGACAGATTATTAAGGTGTATATAACTGTATTTAGACAGATTATTAAGGTGTATATAACTGTATTTAGACAGATTATTAAGGTGTATATAACTGTATTTAGACAGATTATTATGGTGTCTGTATTTAGACAGATTATTATGGTGTCTGTAACTGTATTTAGACAGATTATTAAGGTGTCTGTATTTAGACAGATTATTAAAGTGTATATAACTGTATTTAGACAGATTATTATGGTGTCTGTATTTAGACAGATTATTAAGGTGTATATAACTGTATTTAGACAGATTATTAAAGTGTCTGTATTTAGACAGATTATTAAGGTGTCTGTATTTAGACAGATTATTAAGGTGCCTGTATTTAGACAGATTATTATGGTGTATATAACTGTATTTAGACAGATTATTAAGGTGTCTGTATTTAGACAGATTATTAAGGTGTCTGTATTTAGACAGATTATTAAGGTGTCTGTATTTAGACAGATTATTAAGGTGTCTGTATTTAGACAGATTATTAAGGTGTCTGTATTTAGACAGATTATCAAGGTGCCTGTATTTAGACAGATTATTATGGTGTATATAACTGTATTTAGACAGATTATTAAGGTGTCTGTATTTAGACAGATTATTAAGGTGTCTGTATTTAGACAGATTATTAAGGTGTCTGTATTTAGACAGATTATTAAGGTGTCTGTATTTAGACAGATTATTAAGGTGTCTGTATTTAGACAGATTATTAAAGTGTCTGTATTTAGACAGATTATTAAGGTGTCTGTATTTAGACAGATTATTAAGGTGTCTGTATTTAGACAGATTATTAAGGTGTCTGTATTTAGACAGATTATTAAGGTGTCTGTATTTAGACAGATTATCAAGGTGTCTGTATTTAGACAGATTATCAAGGTGCCTGTATTTAGACAGATTATTAAGGTGTCTGTATTTAGACAGATTATCAAGGTGCCTGTATTTAGACAGATTATTATGGTGTATATAACTGTATTTAGACAGATTATTAAGGTGTCTGTATTTAGACAGATTATCAAGGTGTCTGTATTTAGACAGATTATTATGGTGTATATAACTGTATTTAGACAGATTATTAAGGTGTCTGTATTTAGACAGATTATCAAGGTGCCTGTATTTAGACAGATTATTATGGTGTATATAACTGTATTTAGACAGATTATTAAGGTGTCTGTATTTAGACAGATTATTAAGGTGTCTGTATTTAGACAGATTATTAAGGTGTCTGTATTTAGACAGATTATCAAGGTGTCTGTATTTTGACAGATTATTATGGTGTATATAACTGTATTTAGACATATTATTATGGTGTATGTAACTGTATTTAGACAGATTATTAAGGTGTCTGTAACTGTATTTAGACATATTAAAAACAAGTTGTTGATTCATTATTCACTCTCTATCAACAGTGAATTGAATCTTGCTTATTGACTAGGTTTGACGTGTCCATGGCTCAGCCATAATGCAATAAACAGTAGGCCTTGCCCCTATATCAGTGGGAATGCTATGTTTAACAATACATTTCCATATTGAAGCCATGCATTTGCTTAATAAAACAATGTGAACTGCAAACATGTTGAACATATAAGGTAAAGATGGGATAAGGCTACATTATATTGTTTTGTTTCTGTAGACTATTTAACAAACTAGGCTCTGACGGACTAACATTCCGACTGGAGTTGATGACATCACAATACATAAAAGATCGTAAATACACAACTTGAAGCCACAACATATGGAGCCATGGAGCTGATTGGCCAGTGACGGGGTCAAGCCTCCCTTCTTCATCAAAACCCAGCCTTTTCCCGCCACAGCCAGCTACTTCGCCCCATAATTCCTTGTATTGAAATTAGCAAAAAAAATATTTCTGACACACCCCAGGACATATAGCACTACCACCAGCGCTAAGATTTACCATTGAGTTAGGTTTGTTAAAATAGAGCCCTGAGACTCAGCCCTTTATTATCCCCTGCAGCATTGAGCAAGTTGAAGTGAATATCATGTACATCATTCATATATAGGACTGTTAAATAACTGAGGGATGGGAAGTAGACCTATTCTCATCAGATTGACAATTAGTTAGTCTGAGATCCAGAGGTGTCAGTAAATGAAGTTGTAATGAGTTGATGGGCTGATACTGAAGCTTTTAATAAAAAAACAACACTGAACGCAGCCACTGACTGGCCGCTCTACTCTCCTCTGTTTGTGGAATGTTTAATTAGAACGCTAGGTGTTGTGATGTAATAGCCAGTGATTATCTCAAAATGCTTAGTTCTGCATTAGCAATTAACCTTTTCAACTAACGCTTTTATTTAAACGTAGGTCCCGGGTGCAAATGCAAGGAACACTGGCCATTTTGTGTGGATGTTTGTAAATCTGTCATGCTAATTACATTTTTGGCAGCCAGGAAGCTAGATAGTTGCTCTAAAAGTCTGTGTGTGTGTGTTTGTGTGTGTGTGTTTGTCCACTTAGTGACATTTTGGCTGGCTTGGTAACAGCGGCCCACATTACAGAACGTTGCAGGGCTGGATAGAGAGAGAAGAAGGAAATTGCCTTTCCCAGGCCGGCCCCCTCATCTCATCTCACCCAGCAACCCTTGCACCTGTCGGTAGGTCACCTGGCTAACATTCACCTCCATTAGCTACGCAGCACAAATCCAATCAAACTTTATTTGTCGAATGCGCCGAATAGTGAGCCTTTGTATATCCTGTGTAATGCTTACATACAAGCCCTTAACCAATGCAGTTCAGGAAGAGTTTGACCAAATAAACTGAAATAAAAATTATAAAATACATTTTAAATAAATCTCTACATATATATATTTTTTTATGATGAAAAAACAATGATTGATAAAACAATATTTGATAAAAAAGTAACACAATTACTTGACAATAACGGGGCTATGTACAGGGGGTACCGGTACAGAGTCAATGTGGAGGCTATTTACAGGGGGTACCGGTACAGAGTCAATGTGGAGGCTATATACAGGGGGTACCGGTACAGAGTCAATGTGGAGGCTATATACAGGGGGTACTGGTACAGAGTCAATGTGGAGGCTATGTACAGGGGGTACCGGTACAGAGTCAATGTGGAGGCTATATACAGGGGGTACCGGTACAGAGTCAATGTGGAGGCTATGTACAGGGGGTACCGGTACAGAGTCAATGTGGAGGCTATATACAGGGGGTACCGGTACAGAGTCAATGTGGAGGTTATATACAGGGGGTACCGGTACAGAGTCAATGTGGAGGCTATATACAGGGGGTACCGATACAGAGTCAATGTGGAGGCTATATACAGGGGGTACCGGTACAGAGTCAATGTGGAGGCTATATACAGGGGGTACCAGTACAGAGTCAATGTGGAGGCTATATACAGGGGGTACCGGTACAGAGTCAATGTGGAGGCTATATACAGGGTGCTACGGTACAGAGTCAATGTGGTGGCTATATACAGGGTGTTACGGTACAGAGTCAATGTGGAGGCTATGTACAGGGGGTACTGGTACAGAGTCAATGTGGAGGCTATATACAGGGTATTACGGTACAGAGTCAATGTGGAGGCTATATACAGGGGGTACTGGTACAGAGTCAATGTGGAGGCTATATACAGGGGGTACCGGTACAGAGTCAATGTGGATACTATATACAGGGGGTACCGGTACAGAGTCAATGTGGAGGCTATATACAGGGGGTACCGGTACAGAGTCAATGTGGAGGCTATATACAGGGGTACCGGTACAGAGTCAATGTGGAGGCTTTATACAGGGGGTACCGGTACAGAGTCATTATGGAGGCTATATACAGGGGGTACCGGTACAGAGTCAATGTGGAGGCTATATACAGGGTGTTACGGTACAGAGTCAATGTGGAGGATATATACACGGTGTTACGGTACAGAGTCAATGTGGAGGCTATATATAGGGTGTTACGATACAGAGTCAATGTGGAGGCTATATACAGGGGGTACTGGTACAGAGTCAATGTGGAGGCTATACACAGGGGTACCGGTACAGAGTCAATGTGGAGGCTATATACAGGGGGTACCGGTACAGAGTCAATGTGGAGGCTATATACAGGGGGTACCGGTACAGAGTCAATGTGGAGGCTATATACAGGGTGTTACTGTACAGAGTCAATGTGGAGGCTATATACAGGGGGTACTGGTACAGAGTCAATGTGGAGGCTATATACAGGGGGTACCGGTACAGAGTCAATGTGGATACTATATACAGGGGGTACCGGTACAGAGTCAATGTGGAGGCTATATACAGGGGGTACCGGTACAGAGTCAATGTGGAGGCTATATACAGGGGTACCGGTACAGAGTCAATGTGGAGGCTTTATACAGGGGGTACCGGTACAGAGTCATTATGGAGGCTATATACAGGGGGTACCGGTACAGAGTCAATGTGGAGGCTATATACAGGGTGTTACGGTACAGAGTCAATGTGGAGGATATATACACGGTGTTACGGTACAGAGTCAATGTGGAGGCTATATATAGGGTGTTACGATACAGAGTCAATGTGGAGGCTATATACAGGGGGTACTGGTACAGAGTCAATGTGGAGGCTATACACAGGGGTACCGGTACAGAGTCAATGTGGAGGCTATATACAGGGGGTACCGGTACAGAGTCAATGTGGAGGCTATATACAGGGGGTACCGGTACAGAGTCAATGTGGAGGCTATATACAGGGTGTTACTGTACAGAGTCAATGTGGAGGCTATATACAGGGGGTACCGGTACAGAGTCAATGTGGAGGCTTTATACAGGGGGTACCGGTACAGAGTCAATGTGGAGGCTATATACAGGGGGAACCGGTACAGAGTCAATGTGTGGGGGTACAGGTTAGTTGAGGTCATTTGTACATGTAGGTAGGGGTGAAGTGACTATGCATAGATAATAAACAGCGAGTAGCAGCAGTGTACAAAATAAATGGAGTGCAGTGTTGGCAGGCAGCCTACTGGTTAGAACGTTGGACTAGTAACTGAAAGGTTGCAAGATCGAATCCCTGAGCTGACAAATTAAAAATCTGTTGTTCTGCCCCTGAACAAGGCACTGTTCCTAGGCCGTCATTGTAAATAAGAGTTTGTTCTTAAGTGACGTCCCTAGATAAATAAAGGGAGAAGATGATGTAATAGTCCAGTAACCATTTAATTAATTGTTCAACAGTCTTATGGCTTGAGGGTAGAAGCTTTTAAGGAGCTTTTTGGTCCTAGACTTGGCGCTCCGGTACCTCTTGCATTACGTTAGCAGAGAAAACAGTCTATGACTTGGGTGACTGGAGTCTCTGACAATTTTATGGGCTTTCCTCTGACACCGCCTATTATATAGGTCCTGGATGGCAGGAAGCTTGGCCCCATTGATGTACTGGGCCGTTCGCACTACCCTCTGTAGTGCCTTACGGTCAGATGCCGAGCAGTTGCCAAACCAGGCAGTGATGCAACCGGTCAGGATGCTCTCGATGGTGCAGCTATAGAACCTTTTGAGGATCTGAGGACCCATGCCAAATCTTTTCAGTCTCCTGAGGGGGAAAAGGTTTTGTCGTGCCCTCTTCACGACTGTCTTGGTGTGTTTGGACCATGATAGTTTGTTGGTGATGTGGACACCAAGGAACTTGAAACTCTCGACCCGCTCCACCACAGTCCCGTAGATGTTAATGGAGGCCTGTTCGGCCCGCCTTTTCCTGTAGTCCACGATCATCTCCTTTGACTTGGTTCCTCTCCAGGTTACTTCCTAGGTTCTGGCCTTTCATGGGAGTTTTTCCTAGCCACTGTGCTTCTACACCTGCATTGCTTGCTGTTTTGGGGTTTTAGGCTGGGTTTCTGTACAGCGCTTTGTGACATCGGCTGATGTAAAAAGGGCTTTATAAATACATTTGATTGATTTAATTGACTTGCTCATGTAACCGGTTCTGTACCGGTATCTTTCCGCGTTTTGTTCTGGTAAGGTGTAGGTGGAAGATAAGGCCCTGGACACAATTCTGCCGGTTGTCTCTCTCTTAATGACTGCATGGAATGGATCCAAATACGAGGCAAAAGCTAATGCTGTGGTCTGGACTCCATACAAGTATATTTACCTCTCCTCATCACGCTCTGAACAAACTCAGTAGGAAAAACATCAACAACAAAAAATACATTGTACAAAATGTACACGTTCATATTTTCAGAAGACTCACATTTCGTTTTATAAATGTTGTACACCAATACACTAATATTTTGCTAATAAGTGCAAAACATTTCTTAGAGAGTGTACTATTGTACCATTATACCTGAGGCATACTAATGAAGCAACAACGCCGTGTTTGACATGCCCAGGAAAGTAAACAAAATGAACGACAGCTAACTAGACACATTAATAAACATGAAATACAAAAGCGTCAAATTTCACAACATACCTGCATGGAATGGGTACAAAAACAAGGCAAAAGTTACTGCTGCCGTCTGGACTTCATACAAGTATATTTGCCTGATAAAAGACAAAAGACAATGCAGAATACCTGTGAGAAAATAATCAAAAGAACTTACAATGTCTGCACCTGAAAGAGACCCTCTCCTGCTACAAAGCTAACGGTAGCTGAGCTAGCCTTGCAAAGTAAGCACTCGAACAGTATCCCCATTCACATGAATATATATTCCTATAAACAGTAATGCAACGCTAAATCAGTGACAATATTACTTTTGCTTGTCTTTTCTTGTGCATTTGTGAACATTTGCAAACATGTGCATTCCAAAGACCGGAGCATACATTAACACACACCTCTCCTCATCACGCTCTGAGCAAACTGAGGAGTAAAAGCATGTCTCCCGTTGATGACATCACACCATTAACACAATTTAGAAAATAAATACAATAAAATAATTCACTCTTGAAAGTAATATAATACATCTCAAAATAACCTTAAAATAATAAATTTAAATAAATATGAGGGATTTTCAGTGAAATACATAAAGTATATTTTACACCTGTTACACTCAAATTGAGGAAGAAGTTGTTGTCCTGGCACCACACTGCCAGGTCTCTGACCTCCTCCCTATAGGCTGTCTCATCGTTGTCAGGTCTCTGACCTCCTCCCTATTGGCTGTCTCATCGTTGTCGGTGGTCAGGCCTACCACTCTTGTGTTGTCAGCAAACTTAATAATTGCGTTGTATTCGTGTTTGGCCACGCAGTCGTGGGTGAACAGAGAGTACAGGAGGGGACTGAGCACGCACCCCTGATGGGCCCCTGTGTTGAGGATCAGCGTGGCAGATGTGTTACCTACCTTTACCACATGGGGGCAGCCCATCAGGAAGTCCCGGATCCAGTTGCAGAGAGAGGTGTTTAGTCCCAGGGTCCTTAGCTTAGTGATGAGCTTCGTGGGCACTATGGTGTTGAACGCTGAGCTGTAGTCAATGAACAGCATTCTCACATAGGTGTTCCTTTGGTCCTGGTGGGAAATGGCAGTGTGGAGTGTGACTAAGATGGCGTCATCTGTGGATCTGTTGGGGCGGTATGTGAATTCGGAGTTGGTCTAGGGTTTCCGGGATGGTGGTGTTGATGTGAGCCATGACCAGTCTTTCAAAGCACTTCATGGCTACGGACGTTAGTGCTACGGGTCTGTAGTCATTTAGGCAGGTTACCTTCGCTTCCTTGGGCACAGGGACTATGTTGGTCTGCTTGAAACATGTACGTAGGTGTTACAGGCTCAGTCACGGAGAGGTTGAACATGTCAGTGAAGACACTTGCCAGTTTGTCCGCGCATGCTTTGAGTACACGTCCTGGTAATCCGTCTGGCCCGCGGTTTTGTGAATTCTGACCTGTTTAAAGGCCTTGCTCACATCAGCTACCGAGAGCGTTATCACACAGTCATCCAGAACAGCTGGTGCTCTCGTGCGTGCTTCAGTGTTGATTGCCTCGAAGCGAGCATAAAAGGCATTACAACACTGGCTGTCTGCAAAAATGTATACTGGGTTTGTAGTGAATGACCCTTTTTTTCCAGGAGCTTGGTCTGTCATTTAGCTACTTGTTTTTTAATTCATTTTTGCAAAAAGGTCAAATGTCAAAGTAGCAGAAGTTTTTCTCAGTGTATTGCAGTCAATGAGCAAAGATGAGTGTTACTATCTTAGTCCAGGTTGTGTTTACTATCTCTTAGTCCAGGTTGTATTTACTATCTTAGTCCAGGTTGTATTTACTATCTCTTAGTCCAGGTTGTGTTTACTATCTCTTAGTCCAGGTTGTATTTACTATCTTAGTCCAGGTTGTGTTTACTATCTCTTAGTCCAGGTTGTGTTTACTATCTCTTAGTCCAGGTTGTATTTACTATCTTAGTCCAGGTTGTGTTTACTATCTCTTAGTCCAGGTTGTATTTACTATCTTAGTCCAGGTTGTATTTACTATCTTAGTCTAGGTTGTGTTTACTATCTCTTAGTCCAGGTTGTGTTTACTATCTCTTAGTCCAGGTTGTATTTACTATCTTAGTCCAGGTTGTGTTTACTATCTCTTAGTCCAGGTTGTATTTACTATCTTAGTCCAGGTTGTGTTTAATATCTCTTAGTCCAGGTTGTGTTTACTATCTCTTAGTCCAGGTTGTGTTTACTATCTTAGTCCAGGTTGTGTTTACTATCTCTTAGTCCAGGTTGTATTTACTATCTCTTAGTCCAGGTTGTATTTACTATCTTAGTCCAGGTTGTATTTACTATCTTAGTCCAGGTTGTGTTTACTATCTCTTAGTCCAGGTTATGTTTACTATCTTAGTCCAGGTTGTATTTACTATCTCTTAGTCCAGGTTGTATTTACTATCTTAGTCCAGGTTGTGTTTACTATCTCTTAGTCCAGGTTGTATTTACTATCTCTTAGTCCAGGTTGTATTTACTATCTTAGTCCAGGTTGTGTTTACTATCTCTTAGTCCAGGTTGCATTTACTATCTTAGTCCAGGTTGTGTTTACTATCTCTTAGTTCAGGTTGTGTTTACTATCTCTTAGTCCAGGTTGTGTTTACTATCTCTTAGTTCAGGTTGTATTTACTATCTTAGTCCAGGTTGTGTTTACTATCTCTTAGTCCAGGTTGTATTTACTATCTCTTAGTCTAGTTTGTATTTACTATCTTAGTCCAGGTTGTGTTTACTATCTCTTAGTCCAGGTTGTATTTACTATCTTAGTCCAGGTTGTGTTTACTATCTCTTAGTCCAGGTTGTATTTACTATCTTACTCCAGGTTGTGTTTACTATCTCTTAGTCCAGGTTGTGTTTACTATCTTAGTCCAGGTTGTATTTACTATCTCTTAGTCCAGGTTGTGTTTACTATCTTAGTCCAGGTTGTATTTACTATCTCTTAGTCCAGGTTGTGTTTACTATCTTACTCCAGGTTGTATTTACTATCTTAGTCCAGGTTGTGTTTACTATCTTAGTCCAGGTTGTATTTACTATCTTAGTCCAGGTTGTGTTTACTATCTCTTAGTCATGGTTGTATTTACTATCTTAGTCCAGGTTGTATTTACTATCTCTTAGTCCAGGTTGTATTTACTATCTTAGTCCAGGTTGTATTTACTATCTCTTAGTCCAGGTTGTGTTTACTATCTCTTAGTCCAGGTTGTGTTTACTATCTTAGTCCAGGTTGTGTTTACTATCTCTTAGTCCAGGTTGTATTTACTATCTTAGTCCAGGTTGTGTTTACTATCTCTTAGTCCAGGTTGTATTTACTATCTCTTAGTCCAGGTTGTGTTTACTATCTCTTAGTCCAGGTTGTATTTACTATCTTAGTCCAGGTTGTGTTTACTATCTCTTAGTCCAGGTTGTATTTACTATCTTAGTCCAGGTTGTGTTTACTATCTCTTAGTCCAGGTTGTGTTTACTATCTCTTAGTCCAGGTTGTATTTACTATCTTAGTCCAGGTTGTGTTTACTATCTCTTAGTCCAGGTTGTATTTACTATCTCTTAGTCCAGGTTGTATTTACTATCTTAGTCCAGGTTGTGTTTAATATCTCTTAGTCCAGGTTGTGTTTACTATCTCTTAGTCCAGGTTGTGTTTACTATCTTAGTCCAGGTTGTGTTTACTATCTCTTAGTCCAGGTTGTGTTTACTATCTTAGTCCAGGTTGTGTTTACTATCTCTTAGTCCAGGTTGTATTTACTATCTCTTAGTCCAGGTTGTATTTACTATCTTAGTCCAGGTTGTGTTTACTATCTCTTAGTCCAGGCTGTATTTACTATCTTAGTCCAGGTTGTGTTTACTATCTCTTAGTCCAGGTTATGTTTACTATCTTAGTCCAGGTTGTATTTACTATCTCTTAGTCCAGGTTGTATTTACTATCTTAGTCCAGGTTGTGTTTACTATCTCTTAGTCCAGGTTGTATTTACTATCTTACTCCAGGTTGTGTTTACTATCTCTTAGTCCAGGTTGTATTTACTATCTCTTAGTCCAGGTTGTGTTTACTATCTTAGTCCAGGTTGTATTTACTATCTTAGTCCAGGTTGTGTTTACTATCTTAGTCCAGGTTGTGTTTACTATCTTAGTCCAGGTTGTATTTACTATCTCTTAGTCCATGTTGTGTTTACTATCTCTTAGTCCAGGTTGTATTTACTATCTCTTAGTCCAGGTTGTATTTACTATCTTAGTCCAGGTTGTGTTTACTATCTCTTAGTCCAGGTTGCATTTACTATCTTAGTCCAGGTTGTGTTTACTATCTCTTAGTTCAGGTTGTGTTTACTATCTCTTAGTCCAGGTTGTGTTTACTATCTCTTAGTTCAGGTTGTATTTACTATCTTAGTCCAGGTTGTGTTTACTATCTCTTAGTCCAGGTTGTATTTACTATCTCTTAGTCTAGTTTGTATTTACTATCTTAGTCCAGGTTGTGTTTACTATCTCTTAGTCCAGGTTGTATTTACTATCTTAGTCCAGGTTGTGTTTACTATCTCTTAGTCCAGGTTGTATTTACTATCTTACTCCAGGTTGTGTTTACTATCTCTTAGTCCAGGTTGTGTTTACTATCTTAGTCCAGGTTGTATTTACTATCTCTTAGTCCAGGTTGTGTTTACTATCTTAGTCCAGGTTGTATTTACTATCTCTTAGTCCAGGTTGTGTTTACTATCTTACTCCAGGTTGTATTTACTATCTTAGTCCAGGTTGTGTTTACTATCTTAGTCCAGGTTGTATTTACTATCTTAGTCCAGGTTGTATTTACTATCTTAGTCCAGGTTGTATTTACTATCTCTTAGTCCAGGTTGTATTTACTATCTTAGTCCAGGTTGTATTTACTATCTCTTAGTCCAGGTTGTGTTTACTATCTCTTAGTCCAGGTTGTGTTTACTATCTTAGTCCAGGTTGTGTTTACTATCTCTTAGTCCAGGTTGTATTTACTATCTTAGTCCAGGTTGTGTTTACTATCTCTTAGTCCAGGTTGTATTTACTATCTCTTAGTCCAGGTTGTGTTTACTATCTCTTAGTCCAGGTTGTATTTACTATCTTAGTCCAGGTTGTGTTTACTATCTCTTAGTCCAGGTTGTATTTACTATCTTAGTCCAGGTTGTGTTTACTATCTCTTAGTCCAGGTTGTGTTTACTATCTCTTAGTCCAGGTTGTATTTACTATCTTAGTCCAGGTTGTGTTTACTATCTCTTAGTCCAGGTTGTATTTACTATCTCTTAGTCCAGGTTGTATTTACTATCTTAGTCCAGGTTGTGTTTAATATCTCTTAGTCCAGGTTGTGTTTACTATCTCTTAGTCCAGGTTGTGTTTACTATCTTAGTCCAGGTTGTGTTTACTATCTCTTAGTCCAGGTTGTATTTACTATCTCTTAGTCCAGGTTGTATTTACTATCTTAGTCCAGGTTGTATTTACTATCTTAGTCCAGGTTGTGTTTACTATCTCTTAGTCCAGGTTTTGTTTACTATCTTAGTCCAGGTTGTATTTACTATCTCTTAGTCCAGGTTGTATTTACTATCTTAGTCCAGGTTGTGTTTACTATCTCTTAGTCCAGGTTGTATTTACTATCTCTTAGTCCAGGTTGTATTTACTATCTTAGTCCAGGTTGTGTTTACTATCTCTTAGTTCAGGTTGTGTTTACTATCTCTTAGTTCAGGTTGTGTTTACTATCTCTTAGTTCAGGTTGTATTTACTATCTTAGTCCAGGTTGTGTTTACTATCTCTTAGTCCAGGTTGTATTTACTATCTCTTAGTCCAGGTTGTATTTACTATCTCTTAGTCCAGGTTGTATTTACTATCTCTTAGTCCAGGTTGTGTTTACTATCTCTTAGTCCAGGTTGTATTTACTATCTTAGTCCAGGTTGTGTTTACTATCTCTTAGTCCAGGTTGTATTTACTATCTTAGTCCAGGTTGTGTTTACTATCTCTTAGTCCAGGTTGTGTTTACTATCTCTTAGTCCAGGTTGTATTTACTATCTTAGTCCAGGTTGTGTTTACTATCTCTTAGTCCAGGTTGTATTTACTATCTCTTAGTCCAGGTTGTATTTACTATCTTAGTCCAGGTTGTGTTTAATATCTCTTAGTCCAGGTTGTGTTTACTATCTCTTAGTCCAGGTTGTGTTTACTATCTTAGTCCAGGTTGTGTTTACTATCTCTTAGTCCAGGTTGTATTTACTATCTCTTAGTCCAGGTTGTATTTACTATCTTAGTCCAGGTTGTATTTACTATCTTAGTCCAGGTTGTGTTTACTATCTCTTAGTCCAGGTTTTGTTTACTATCTTAGTCCAGGTTGTATTTACTATCTCTTAGTCCAGGTTGTATTTACTATCTTAGTCCAGGTTGTGTTTACTATCTCTTAGTCCAGGTTGTATTTACTATCTCTTAGTCCAGGTTGTATTTACTATCTTAGTCCAGGTTGTGTTTACTATCTCTTAGTTCAGGTTGTGTTTACTATCTCTTAGTTCAGGTTGTGTTTACTATCTCTTAGTTCAGGTTGTGTTTACTATCTCTTAGTTCAGGTTGTATTTACTATCTTAGTCCAGGTTGTGTTTACTATCTCTTAGTCCAGGCTGTATTTACTATCTTAGTCCAGGTTGTGTTTACTATCTCTTAGTCCAGGTTATGTTTACTATCTTAGTCCAGGTTGTATTTACTATCTCTTAGTCCAGGTTGTATTTACTATCTTAGTCCAGGTTGTGTTTACTATCTCTTAGTCCAGGTTGTATTTACTATCTTACTCCAGGTTGTGTTTACTATCTCTTAGTCCAGGTTGTATTTACTATCTCTTAGTCCAGGTTGTGTTTACTATCTTAGTCCAGGTTGTATTTACTATCTTAGTCCAGGTTGTGTTTACTATCTTAGTCCAGGTTGTGTTTACTATCTTAGTCCAGGTTGTATTTACTATCTCTTAGTCCATGTTGTATTTACTATCTTAGTCCAGGTTGTGTTTACTATCTTAGTCCAGGTTGTATTTACTATCTTAGTCCAGGTTGTGTTTACTATCTCTTAGTCCAGGTTGTATTTACTATCTTAGTCCAGGTTGTATTTACTATCTCTTAGTCCAGGTTGTATTTACTATCTTAGTCCAGGTTGTATTTACTATCTCTTAGTCCAGGTTGTATTTACTATCTTAGTCCAGGTTGTGTTTACTATCTTAGTCCAGGTTGTATTTACTATCTCTTAGTCCAGGTTGTGTTTACTATCTCTTAGTCCAGGTTGTTTTTACTATCTTAGTCCAGGTTGTATTTACTATCTCTTAGTCCAGGTTGTATTTACTATCTTAGTCCAGGTTGTGTTTACTATCTTAGTCCAGGTTGTATTTACTATCTTAGTCCAGGTTGTGTTTACTATCTCTTAGTCATGGTTGTATTTACTATCTTAGTCCAGGTTGTATTTACTATCTCTTAGTCCAGGTTGTATTTACTATCTTAGTCCAGGTTGTATTTACTATCTCTTAGTCCAGGTTGTGTTTACTATCTCTTAGTCCAGGTTGTGTTTACTATCTTAGTCCAGGTTGTGTTTACTATCTCTTAGTCCAGGTTGTATTTACTATCTTAGTCCAGGTTGTGTTTACTATCTCTTAGTCCAGGTTGTATTTACTATCTCTTAGTCCAGGTTGTGTTTACTATCTCTTAGTCCAGGTTGTATTTACTATCTTAGTCCAGGTTGTGTTTACTATCTCTTAGTCCAGGTTGTATTTACTATCTTAGTCCAGGTTGTGTTTACTATCTCTTAGTCCAGGTTGTGTTTACTATCTCTTAGTCCAGGTTGTATTTACTATCTTAGTCCAGGTTGTGTTTACTATCTCTTAGTCCAGGTTGTATTTACTATCTCTTAGTCCAGGTTGTATTTACTATCTTAGTCCAGGTTGTGTTTAATATCTCTTAGTCCAGGTTGTGTTTACTATCTCTTAGTCCAGGTTGTGTTTACTATCTTAGTCCAGGTTGTGTTTACTATCTCTTAGTCCAGGTTGTATTTACTATCTCTTAGTCCAGGTTGTATTTACTATCTTAGTCCAGGTTGTATTTACTATCTTAGTCCAGGTTGTGTTTACTATCTCTTAGTCCAGGTTTTGTTTACTATCTTAGTCCAGGTTGTATTTACTATCTCTTAGTCCAGGTTGTATTTACTATCTTAGTCCAGGTTGTGTTTACTATCTCTTAGTCCAGGTTGTATTTACTATCTCTTAGTCCAGGTTGTATTTACTATCTTAGTCCAGGTTGTGTTTACTATCTCTTAGTTCAGGTTGTGTTTACTATCTCTTAGTTCAGGTTGTGTTTACTATCTCTTAGTTCAGGTTGTATTTACTATCTTAGTCCAGGTTGTGTTTACTATCTCTTAGTCCAGGTTGTATTTACTATCTCTTAGTCCAGGTTGTATTTACTATCTTAGTCCAGGTTGTGTTTACTATCTCTTAGTCCAGGCTGTATTTACTATCTTAGTCCAGGTTGTGTTTACTATCTC
>NC_074685.1:1311315-1353815 GCF_029448725.1 Salvelinus fontinalis | reverse complement strand
CATCTGTAACACGGTACCTGGAAGAGATGGGCCATCTGTAACACGGTACCTGGAAGAGATGGGCCATCTGTAACACGGTACCTGGAAGAGATGGGCCATCTGTAACACGGTACCTGGAAGAGATGGGCCATCTGTAACACGGTACCTGGAAGAGATGGGCCATCTGTAACACGGTACCTGGAAGAGACAAAGATATAAACAAGAGTGATGTCCTTCACCCTGTTCTCACTAACCAGTCCACTAGATAATAAGGAAGACTACAGATGCTCCTTTTCCGTTTCTGTGTCTGTTGTTAAAACAATATCTCCATGCAGGCCAGAACATCCCTACCAAACCCAATTCTGTTCATATTTCCAGCCAGGCCAGAACATCCCTACCAAACCCAATTCTGTTCTTATTTCCAGCCAGGCCAGAACATCCCTACCAAACCCAATTCTGTTCTTATTTCCAGCCAGGCCAGAACATCCCTACCAAACCCAATTCTGTTCTTATTTCCAGCCAGGCCAGAACATCCCTACCAAACCCAATTCTTTCCAGCCAGGCCAGAACATCCCTACCAAACCCAATTCAGTTCTTATTTCCAGCCAGGCCAGAACATCCCTGCCAAACCCAATTCCGTTCTTATTTCCAGCCAGGCCAGAACATCCCTACCAAACCCAATTCAGTTCTTATTTCCAGCCAGGCCAGAACATCCCTGCCAAACCCAATTCCGTTCTTATTTCCAGCCAGGCCAGAACATCCCTACCAAACCCGATTCAGTTATTATTTCCAGCCAGGCCAGAACATCCCTACCAAACCCAATTCAGTTCTTATTTCCAGCCAGGCCAGAACATCCCTGCCAAACCCAATTCAGTTCTTATTTCCAGCCAGGCCAGGACATCCCTGCCAAACCCAATTCCGTTCTTATTTCCAGCCAGGCCAGAACATCCCTGCCAAACCCAATTCCGTTCTTATTTCCAGCCAGGCCAGAACATCCCTACCAAACCCAATTCTGTTCTTATTTCCAGCCAGGCCAGAACATCCCTACCAAACCCAATTCTGTTCTTATTTCCAGCCAGGCCAGAACATCCCTGCCAAACCCAATTCCGTTCTTATTTCCAGCCAGGCCAGAACATCCCTACCAAACCCAATTCAGTTCTTATTTCCAGCCAGGCCAGAACATCCCTGCCAAACCCAATTCCGTTCTTATTTACAGCCAGGCCAGAACATCCCTGCCAAACCCAATTCTGTTCTTTTTTCCAGCCAGGCCAGAACATCCCTACCAAACCCAATTCTGTACTTATTTCCAGCCAGGCCAGAACATCCCTGCCAAACCCAATTCTGTTCTTATTTACAGCCAGGCCAGAACATCCCTGCCAAACCCAAGTCTGTTCTTATTTCCAGTGTGAAACAAAATGTCCTTAGGTGAGGCGATCAGGACACGAGCGAACATTCAGAGACGCACACACCTGTCTCTGGCGCTGTCTGGTAGACACAGCTGGTCTCACTCCCAGCAGAATACGAATGGTTGATATGAATTCTGAGTCCTTTTTGTTCATGCTTCATAACAATAATGCATAGTTGTTACTTTGGCAGACCCAGCTAGAGGTAGCCTTGGGGACCATTTCCAGAAGGAGGAATACATCGCTGCTGCTGCTGTTGTTCCTTGAACCTGCACCAGGGCTACTAGAAACATATTTAGGGTAATAAAGAAGGAGAAGAAAGAGAGGAGAGAGAAGAGAGGAGAGAAGAGAGGGGGGAGAGGAGAGAGGAGAGAGGATAGAGGAGGGGAGATATAGGGGAGGAGAGAGAGGATGGAGGAGAGGGGATAGAGGAGAGAGGAGAGGGGATAGAGGAGAGAGGATAGAGGAGAGGGGATAGAGGAGAGAGGAGAGGGGATAGAGGAGAGAGGAGAGGGGATAGAGGAGAGGAGAGGGGATGGAGGATAGAGGAGAGGAGAGGGGATGGAGGAGAGAGGAGAGAGGATGGAGGAGAGGGGATAGAGGAGAGGGGATTGAGGAGAGGGGATAGAGGAGAGGAGAGGGGATAGAGGAGAGGAGAGCGGAGCGGAGGGGGGATAGAGGAGAGGAGAGGAGAGGGGATGGAGGATAGAGGAGAGGGGATAGAGGAGAGGAGAGAGGAGGGGGGATAGAGGAGAGGAGAGGAGAGGGGATGGAGGATAGAGGAGAGAGGATGGAGGAGAGGGGATGGAGGAGAGGGGATAGAGGAGAGGGGATAGAGGAGAGGAGAGGGGATGGAGGATAGAGGAGAGAGGAGAGGACAGGGGATGGAGGAGAGGGGAGGAGAGAGGAGAGGAGAGGGGATGGAGGAGAGGGGATAGAGGAGAGGAGAGGGGATGGAGGAGAGGGGAGGGGAGAGAGAAGAGGAGAGTAGAGGGGATGGAGAAGGAGAGTAGAGGGGCTAAAGGAGAGAAGATAGAGGAGAGGAGAGGGGATGGAGGATAGAGGAAAGAGGATGGAGGAGAGGGGATGGAGGAGAGGGCATAGAGGAGAGGGGATAGAGGAGCGAGGATATAGGAGAGGGGAGAGGGGAGGGGAGATATAGGGGAGGGGAGAGAGGATAGGGCATTGAGGAGTGGCGGATATAGGAGAGGGGATGGAGGAGAGAGGATAGAGGAGAGAGGATGGATGAGAGGGGATAGAGGAGAGAGGATAGAGGAGAGAGGATGATGAGAGGGGATAGAGGAGAGAGGATAGAGGAGAGAGGAGAGGAGAGGGGAGATATAGGGGAGGGGAGAGAGGAGAGGGCATTGAGGAGTGGTGGATATAGGAGAGGGGATGGAGGAGAGGGGATAGAAGAGAGGAGAGGAGAGGGGATGGAGGTAGAGGGGATGGATGAGAGGAGAGAGGATGGAGGAGGAGAGGAGAGGGGAGAGAGAAGAGAAGAGTAGAGGAGAGGGGATGTAGGAGAGGGAAGAGAGAAGAGGAGAGTAGAGGGGATGGAGGAGAGATGATAGAGTATGACAAAATATATAAACCACCATTACACCTTAAAAAAAACACACAAAACGAAACAAAAAAATACTCTGTTTAAAAAATTGCAGAACAACAAAAAACAAACTGCCATTTCCAGGCTTGGTTTGATTAATGTTTTTTTCTGCCTAATAAAAGGTTCACAAACCATCTGTTTTTCTCCCTGATGCCTTGCCCAAAGGTTTCTCCTTTCAATTTCAGGCATGGGGCCAACTGACTCTCTCGCTCTCTCTCTCTCTCTCTCTCTCTCTCTCTCTCTCTCTCTCTCTCTCTCTCTCTCTCTCTCTCTCTCTCTCTCTCTCTCTCTCTCTCTCTCTCTCTCTCTCTCTCTGTCTCTCTCTCTCTCTCTCTGTCTCTGTCTCTGTCTCTGTCTCTGTCTCTGTCTCTCTCTGTCTCTGTCTCTGTCTCTGTCTCTGTCTCTCTCTCTGTCTCTCTCTGTCTCTGTCTCTGTCTCTGTCTCTCTCTCTCTCACCCCCCTCTCTCTCTCCCTCACGTTCTCTCTCTCTTACCCCCCTCTCTTTCCCCCTCTCTGACTCTCGCTCCCTTCTCCCTTCTCTCTCTCTCTCTCTCCCTCTCTCTCTCCTTCACTCCTCTATATTCTCTAACACTCTTTCCGCACCGTGGTAAACAAGCCCCATCTCCTCTCCTTTTTAATCTTGCGGTACCATTTCCTACTCATCATTATGCATATTCATTGCCAGTAAACATTTTCATCGACTGCATTTAATATCTTCCACTAGCAATTACCACTGTTGTTCTGTAGTGCAGAAGGGCCGTTGCTCCCCTCCGCTAACAGCTGGGACGCAGATGGGGCCTAGAGCCAAATGCACAAAATAAAAATGTACAAGATGGCAGTGGAATTTATTTAAGAGAGGAAAAAAGCTTTTTAGAGGTATTTTTTCTTCCCCCTGTTTGTATTGTGGTGTCTTTTTGTAAATTCTTCCTCCACAGTCTGTCTCTTTCTCTATCTCTTTGCAAGAGTCATAAAAATTGGTTGTTGGTCTCCCCGGTGTGAAAATGGCGACGGAGACATTGATATTTCATCAGCAGGGTCAGGAAGGGAGTGCGGGCGGCGGCGGTGGGAAAGGGGAAGTGTAAAGAACAGACGGATGTTATTATGGGGGGGGGGGGGGGGGGGGGGGGGGGGGGGGGGGGGGGGGGGGGGGGGGGGGGGGGGGGGGTTTGTCTGTCCTGCCCAGTCCTCAGGACTCTGCAGAGGAAGGAGAGATATATATATATATACTCTAGCAGCACATGAGAGCGAGAAATGGGGCACAGAGAAAAATGTGAATGAGAAAGAAAGTTATGTTGGAGAAGGAGAGATGTGAGACCAGTAGAGGAAGGAGATGTTCTCTTCTCTGCAGACATCCAGTAAGCAGGTGTATTTGAACAGGCTGCCTGCCCTCTTTGCTCCCTTCACTCTTTAAGCCTTCACTCTGAGAGCCTTCACTCTGAGAGCCTTCACTCTGAGAGCCTTCACTCTGAGAGCCTTCACTCTGAGAGCCTTCACTCTGAGAGCCTTCACTCTCCAAGCCTTCACTCTGAGATCCTTCACTCTGAGATCCTTCACTCTTTAAGCCTTCACTCTGAGAGCCTGTGGTGCTATAGAGACTTCAGAGTGATAGTGAGAGTGAGAGTGAGAGTGAGAGTGAGAGTGAGAGAGAGAGAGAGAGAGAGAGAGAGAGAGAGAGAGAGAGAGAGAGAGAGAGAGAGAGAGAGAGAGAGAGAGAGAGAGAGAGAGAGAGAGAGGCTAAGCCAGCAGCTCACTCATCCCCAGGGGGCACTGTTAGTCCATCTCTCCTTTATTTTCATCCTCTCCTTTTCAGTCCTCCACTCCTTCTCTTCTTCTCTTCACCATCCCTCTCCTCCATGTGGGCCTCAACGAATCATTAATCAAGTAGGAAATAAGTCATGCAAACCCACGTGTGTTAAACACACTCAAATCACACACTTACACACGTGATTAAACACACTCAACTCCAGTGATGACATCATTCAGAGTAGTTTTGAGCCTGCCCAGTTCAGCTAATAAAAATGTGTTTTGCATGTTATTTTGGCATTAATTCATGTCACATATCAGTTTGCAAACCATGTAAAAAAAAGAAAAAAAAAAAGAAGACAATCCTTGAGTTAGTAAAGCCGTATATAAACATGGTCTCTTCCTTGAGTAGTGCAGCTCCAAAATGCAGGTGTTTCAGTGGTGGAAGGGGCAGCCTGCAAAAGCACAGAGCGTAGGCATTGATAACATTCTTTAGTTGCATCGTGATTGGCTCAGTGTTCTGTCACTCATGGGGACACTACAGAATCTACATGGAGAGCCAGGCATTTCAAGCCCCCTTGGGGTGATGCCATAGATTTACACTAGAAGTGCCCATCCAAGAAGACTCGAGGTCATTGGCCACAGATAAAAAGACGTCAAATCACTTTAGATCTACCGTAGCTTTGATTGGATTGATCATGTCATCATCGTACTTTCAAAATCAAGCTAGCTTGTTAGCTAGACAAGCAGTCATATTCATGAATCACGTTGATAATCTACTGGGAAATGCTTTTCAATCCATGTCATATGAAGATAAATTACAGATAAAATGTATCCCTCACGACGCCAGGACAGCGGAGTCAATCACCACCTTCCGGAGACACCTGAAACCCCACCTCTTTAAGGAATACCTAGGATAGGATAAAGTAATCCTTCTGACCCCCCCCCCCCTTAAAAGATTTAGATGCACTGTTGTAAAGTGGCTGTTCCACTGGATGTCATAAGGTGAATGCACCAATTTGTAAGTCGCTCTGGATAAGAGCGTCTGCTAAATGACTTAAATGTAAATGTAAATGGTGTCTCATCGGCCACTGGACATAAACATTACACAACAAGTCGGAAATCACAAATTCAACAATGACTGGTTTGGAAGGAATCAGTGGCTAACTGCGAGAGTCTCAAAGCTATCACTATTTTGCTTCACCTTCCTGCCAATTCGGTGGAGACGGTGTGTGTGGTCCAAGTCTGGGTTTAAGTATTTAAAACATCTGTCTATCTCTTTTCCAAACTTTAAAAAGGATAAACATTCACATTCAACACCACGTTCCAGAGGTTGAATACATCGGCCATGTTGTCAATCCAGCAATGACATCATCCAGAGAATGTTAAGACTTTGATGATAAAATGTTGATGGCAAAAGGTTTGCCCACAAGAAGAACCGCTGCGCCAACTTCCTGTTCAGTTCAGTTCTGAACCACAATGGTGAGTCCAAAAAGATCATGTATATGTATAAATGATGCAATGCATAAATGATGTAATATGCCAGGGAGATATGTATATTGTAGACCAGAATTTAATGCTAAGTGTACGTTGTGTAATAAGCTGTTAGTAGTCCATGTGACTCACCCTAATAATTCAGTCCGTTTCCCCATCAGAACTTAGCCTACTATTCTGACTTGGTGGTGCACATGTAGCCTATAGCCTGTCTTTTAGAGAAATGTCATCATAAAAATATTGTAAGTGCTTTAATTGTCTGCTTATATGCAATCCCCAACCCCCCCCCCCCCCCCCCCCCCCCCACCCCCCCACCCCCATTATTTATCCTACGGTTCTGACTTGGTGTGCAGGGAGAATACTGAAAGAATGGCTCATTGTCTGTAATAACGACCCATGTTCTGATTTCTGTCGCTGTCCATTTCAAAAAGTACTCAACAAATAGACATAGCAATGTCCGTCTTAGCTCGCTCATTAATGTTTTAATTGAAATCTGCTTACTTTGTGCATTATATCTCATGTGATTTTCTCCACCAGGAGGGGATACTATATAATGTTGTTGGGTCTGTAACCATGAAGAGGGGATACTATATAATGTTGTTGGGTCTGGAACCATGAAGAGGGGATACTATATAATGTTGTTGGGTCTGGAACCATGAAGAGGGGATACTATATAATGTTGTTGGGTCTGGAACCATGAAGAGGGGATACTATATAATGTTGTTGGGTCTGTAACCATGAAGAGGGGATACTATATAATGTTGTTGGGTCTGGAACCATGAAGAGGAGATACTATATAAAGTTGTTGGGTCTGGAACCATGAGGAGGGGATACTATATAATGTTGTTGGGTCTTTAACCATAAAGAGGGGATACTATATAATGTTGTTGGGTCTGGAACCATGAAGAGGGGATACTATATAATGCTGTTGGGTCTGGAACCATGAGGAGGGGATACTATATAATGTTGTTGGGTCTGTAACCATGAAGAGGGGATACTATATAATGTTGTTGGGTCTGGAACCATGAGGAGGGGATACTATATAATGTTGTTGGGTCTGGAACCATGAGGAGGGGATACTATAATGTTGTTGGGTCTGGAACCATGAAGAGGGGATACTATAATGTTGTTGGGTCTGGAACCATGAGGAGGGGATACTATAATGTTGTTGGGTCTGGAACCATGAGGAGGGGATACTATTGTTATGCTGATGAAGGAGGACCCAAAAGCGACGTAATAGAAACAGAGTCTTTATTCCAGTTTTAAACAAACAATGATTCTCCTGGATATTATCAAAGGTAAATCCAAAACAGGAAACTGAAAACCTCTCGTCAGTAGAGAGGAACGACTGGAGACGCGACCACAGACTGCAGGTCGCTTCAGGAAGGCACAGACCGTAGCTGACATAGACACCTGCTCACACGTAGCATCTGACAAAGGCAAAAACACGACAGGGCGGAACAAGGACACAGAGCAGCAAACCTCAAACAAGAATCCGACAAAGACAGAAGCGGAAAACAGAGGGAGAAATAGGGACTCAAATCAGAGGGCAAAATAGGGGACAGGTGTGAAAGCGTAAATGAGGTCGTTAGGAGAATGAGAAACAGCTGGGAGCAGGAACGGAACGATAGAGAGAGAGAGCGGGAGAGGGAGAGAGGGAGGAGGAGAGAGAGGGATAGAAAGAGGGACAGAACCTAATAAGACCAGCAGAGGGAAGCACAGGGACAAAACAAGAAGATCAAAGACAAAACATGACAGTACCCCCCCACTCACCGAGCGCCTCCTGGCGCACTCGAGGAGGAACCCTGGCGGCAACGAAGGAAATCATCAATCAACGAACGGTCCAGCACGTCCCGAGATGGAACCCAACTCCTCTCCTCAGGACCGTAACCCTCCCAATCCACTAAGTACTGGTGACCACGTCCTCGAGAACGCATGTCCATGATCTTCCGTACCTTGTAAATAGGTGCGCCCTCGACAAGGACGGGAGGGGGGGAGGGAAGACGAACGGGAGCGCGAAGAAAAGGCTTGACACAAGAGACATGGAAGACAGGGTGGACGCGACGAAGATGTCGCGGAAGAAGCAGTCGCACAGCGACAGGATTGACGACCTGAGAGACACGGAACGGACCAATGAACCGCGGAGTCAACTTGCGAGAAGCTGTCGTAAGGGGAAGGTTACGAGTGGAAAGCCACACTCTCTGACCGCGACAATACCTAGGACTCTTAATCCTACGTTTATTGGCGGCTCTCACAGTCTGCGCCCTGTAACGGCAAAGTGCAGACCTGACCCTCCTCCAAGTGCGCTCACAACGTTGGACAAAAGCCTGAGCGGAGGGAACGCTGGACTCGGCGAGCTGGGACGAGAACAGAGGAGGCTGGTAACCAAGACTACTCTGAAACGGAGATAGCCCGGTAGCAGACGAAGGAAGCGAGTTGTGAGCGTACTCAGCCCAGGGGAGCTGTTCTGCCCAAGACGCAGGGTTTCGAAACGAAAGGCTGCGTAAAATGCGACCAATCGACTGATTGGCCCTTTCTGCTTGACCGTTAGACTGGGGATGAAACCCGGAAGAGAGACTGACGGAAGCACCAATCAAACGACAGAACTCCCTCCAAAACTGTGACGTGAATTGCGGACCTCTGTCTGAAACGGCGTCTAACGGAAGGCCATGAATTCTGAACACATTCTCAATGATGATTTGTGCCGTCTCCTTAGCGGAAGGAAGCTTAGCGAGGGGAATGAAATGTGCCGCCTTAGAAAACCTATCGATAACCGTAAGAATCACAGTCTTCCCCGCAGACGAAGGCAGACCGGTAATAAAGTCTAAGGCGATGTGAGACCATGGTCGAGAAGGAATGGGAAGCGGTCTGAGACGACCGGCAGGAGGAGAGTTACCTGACTTAGTCTGCGCGCAGTCCGAACAAGCAGCCACGAAACGGCGCGTGTCCCGCTCCTGAGTAGGCCACCAAAACCGCTGGCGAATAGAAGCAAGCGTACCCCGAACACCGGGGTGGCCCGCTAACTTGGCAGAATGAGCCCACTGAAGAACAGCCAGACGAGTAGAGACAGGAACAAACAGAAGGTTACTAGGACAAGCGCGCGGCGACGCAGTGTGAGTGAGTGCTTGCTTTACCTGTCTCTCAATTCCCCAGACAGTCAACCCGACAACACGCCCTTCAGGGAGAATCCCCTCGGGGTCGGTAGAAACCACAGAAGAACTAAAGAGACGGGATAAGGCATCAGGCTTGGTGTTCTTATTTCCCGGGCGATAGGAAATCACGAACTCGAAACGAGCGAAAAACAACGCCCAACGAGCTTGACGTGCATTAAGTCGTTTGGCAGAACGGATGTACTCAAGGTTCTTATGGTCAGTCCAAACGACAAAAGGAACGGTCGCCCCCTCCAACCAATGTCGCCATTCGCCTATGGCTAAGCGGATAGCGAGCAGTTCGCGGTTACCCACATCATAGTTGCGTTCCGATGGCGACAGGCGATGAGAAAAGTAAGCGCAAGGATGAACCTTATCGTCAGACTGGAAGCGCTGGGACAGAATGGCTCCCACGCCCACCTCTGAAGCGTCAACCTCGACAATGAATTGTTTAGTGACGTCAGGAGTAACAAGGATAGGGGCGGATGTAAAACGCTTCTTGAGGAGATCAAAAGCTCCCTGGGCGGAACCGGACCACTTAAAGCAAGTCTTGACAGAAGTCAGAGCTGTGAGAGGGGCAGCCACTTGACCGAAATTACGAATGAAACGCCGATAGAAATTAGCGAAACCGAGAAAGCGCTGCAACTCGACACGTGACTTAGGAACGGGCCAATCGCTGACAGCCTGGACCTTAGCGGGATCCATCTGAATGCCTTCAGCGGAAATAACAGAACCAAGAAAAGTGACAGAGGAGACATGAAAGGCGCACTTCTCAGCCTTCACGTAGAGACAATTCTCTAAAAGGCGCTGGAGTACACGTCGAACGTGCTGAACATGAATCTCGAGTGACGGTGAAAAAATCAGGATATCGTCAAGGTAAACGAAAACAAAGATGTTCAGCATGTCTCTCAGTACATCATTAACTAATGCCTGAAAGACAGCTGGAGCATTAGAGAGACCGAACGGCAGAACCCGGTATTCAAAATGCCCTAACGGAGTGTTAAACGCCGTTTTCCACTCGTCCCCCTCTCTGATGCGTACGAGATGGTAAGCGTTACGAAGGTCCAACTTAGTAAAAAACCTGGCTCCCTGCAGCATCTCGAAGGCTGACGACATAAGGGGAAGCGGATAACGATTCTTAACCGTTATGTCATTCAGCCCTCGATAATCCACGCAGGGGCGCAGAGTACCGTCCTTCTTCTTAACAAAGAAAAACCCCGCTCCGGCGGGAGAAGAAGAAGGCACCACGGTACCGGCGTCGAGAGAAACAGACAGATAATCCTCGAGAGCCTTACGTTCGGGAGCCGACAGAGAGTATAGTCTACCCCGAGGCGGAGTGGTCCCCGGAAGGAGATCAATACAACAATCATACGACCGGTGAGGAGGAAGAGAGTTGGCTCTGGACCGACTGAAGACCGTGCGTAGATCATGATATTCCTCCGGCACTCCTGTCAAATCACCAGGTTCCTCCTGAGTAGAGGGGACAGAAGAAACAGGAGGTATAGCAGACATTAAACACTTCACATGACAAGAAACATTCCAGGATAGGATAGAATTACTAGACCAATTAATAGAAGGATTATGACATACTAGCCAGGGATGACCCAAAACAACAGGTGTAAAAGGTGAACGAAAAATCAAAAAGGAAATGGTCTCACTGTGGTTACCAGATACTGTGAGGGTTAAAGGTAGTGTCTCACATCTGATACTGGGGAGAGAACTACCATCTAAGGCGAACATGGGCGTGGGCCTCCCTAACTGTCTGAGAGGAATGTCATGTTTCCGAGCCCATGCTTCGTCCATAAAACAACCCTCAGCCCCAGAGTCTATCAAGGCACTGCAGGAAGCAGCCGAACCGGTCCAGCGTAGATGGACCGACAAGGTAGTACAGGATCTTGATGGAGAGACCTGAGTAGTAGCGCTCACCAGTAGCCCTCCGCTTACTGATGAGCTCTGGCTTTTACTGGACATGACATGACAAAATGTCCAGCAGAACCGCAATAGAGGCAAAGGCGGTTGGTGATTCTCCGTTCCCTCTCCTTAGTCGAGATGCGAATACCTCCCAGCTGCATGGGCTCAGTCTCTGAGCCGGTGGGAGGAGATGGTTGAGATGCGGAGAGGGGAAACACCGTTAACGCGAGCTCTCTTCCACGAGCTCGGTGACGAAGATCTACCCGTCGTTCTATGCGGATGGCGAGTGCAATCAAAGAGTCCACGCTGGAAGGAACCTCCCGGGAGAGAATCTCATCCTTAACCTCAGCGTGAAGTCCCTCCAGAAAACGAGCGAGCAACGCCGGCTCGTTCCAGTCACTGGATGCAGCAAGAGTGCGAAACTCTATAGAGTAATCCGTTATGGATCGATCACCTTGACATAGAGAAGCCAGGACCCTGGAAGCCTCCTTCCCAAAAACAGAACGATCAAAAACGCGTATCATCTCCTCCTTAAAGTTCTGATAAACGTTAGAACACTCAGCCCTTGCCTCCCAGATAGCTGTGCCCCACTCCCGAGCCCGACCAGTAAGGAGCGATATGACGTAAGCGATCCGAGCTCTCTCTCCTGAGTATGTGTTGGGCTGGAGAGAGAACACAATATCACACTGGATGAGAAAGGAGCGACACTCAGTGGGCTGCCCAGAGTAACAAGGTGGGTTATTAACCCTAGGTTCCGGAGACTTGGAAGACCAGGAAGTAGCTGGTGGCACGAGACGAAGACTCTGAAACTGTCCTGAGAGATCGGAGACATGAGCGGCCAGGGTCTCAACGGCATGACGAGCAGCAGACAATTCCTGCTCGTGTCTGCCGAGCATTGCTCCCTGGATCTCGATGGCAGTCTTGCGAGAATCCGTAGTCGCTGGGTCCATTCTTGGTCGGATTCTTCTGTTATGCTGATGAAGGAGGACCCAAAAGCGACGTAATAGAAACAGAGTCTTTATTCCAGTTTTAAACAAACAATGATTCTCCTGGATATTATCAAAGGTAAATCCAAAACAGGAAACTGAAAACCTCTCGTCAGTAGAGAGGAACGACTGGAGACGCGACCACAGACTGCAGGTCGCTTCAGGAAGGCACAGACCGTAGCTGACATAGACACCTGCTCACACGCAGCATCTGACAAAGGCAAAAACACGACAGGGCGGAACAAGGACACAGAGCAGCAAACCTCAAACAAGAATCCGACAAAGACAGAAGCGGAAAACAGAGGGAGAAATAGGGACTCAAATCAGAGGGCAAAATAGGGGACAGGTGTGAAAGAGTAAATGAGGTCGTTAGGAGAATGAGAAACAGCTGGGAGCAGGAACGGAACGATAGAGAGAGAGAGCGGGAGAGGGAGAGAGGGAGGAGGAGAGAGAGGGATAGAAAGAGGGACAGAACCTAATAAGACCAGCAGAGGGAAGCACAGGGACAAAACAAGAAGATCAAAGACAAAACATGACAACTATATAATGTTGTTGGGTCTGGAACCATGAAGAGGAGATACTATATAATGTTGTTGGGTCTGAACCATGAGGAGGGGATACTATATAATGTTGTTGGGTCTGTAACCATGAAGAGGGGATACTATATAATGTTGTTGGGTCTGTAACCACGAAGAGGGGATACTATATAATGTTGTTGGGTCTGTAACCATGAGGAGGGGATACTATAGAATGTTGTTGGGTCTAGAACCATCATTTACATTACATTTACATTACATTTAAGTCATTTAGCAGACGCTCTTATCCAGAGCGACTTACAAATTGGTGCATTCACCTTATGACATCCAGTGGAACAGCCACTTTACAATAGTGCATCTAAATCGTTTAAGGGGGGGGGGGGGGGGCAGAAGGATTGCTTTATCCTATCCTAGGTATTCCTTGAAGAGGTGGGGTTTCAGGTGTCTCCGGAAGGTGGTGATTGACTCCGCTGTCCTGGCGTCGTGAGGGAGTTTGTTCCACCATTGGGGTGCCAGAGCAGCGAACAGTTTTGACTGGGCTGAGCGGGAACTGTACTTCCTCAGTGGTAGGGAGGCGAGCAGGCCAGAGGTGGATGAACGCAGTGCCCTTGTTTGGGTGTAGGGCCTGATCAGAGCCTGAAGGTACTGAGGTGCCGTTCCCCTCACAGCTCCGTAGGCAAGCACCATGGTCTTGTAGCGGATGCGAGCTTCAACTGGAAGCCAGTGGAGAGAGCGGAGGAGCGGGGTGACGTGAGAGAACTTGGGAAGGTTGAACACCAGACGGGCTGCGGCGTTCTGGATGAGTTGTAGGGGTTTGATGGCACAGGCAGGGAGCCCAGCCAACAGCGAGTTGCAGTAATCCAGACGGGAGATGACAAGTGCCTGGATTAGGACCTGCGCCGCTTCCTGTGTGAGGCAGGGTCGTACTCTGCGGATGTTGTAGAGCATGAACCTACAGGAACGGGCCACCGCCTTGATGTTAGTTGAGAACGACAGGGTGTTGTCCAGGATCACGCCAAGGTTCTTAGCGCTCTGGGAGGAGGACACAATGGAGTTGTCAACCGTGATGGCGAGATCATGGAACGGGCAGTCCTTCCCCGGGAGGAAGAGCAGCTCCGTCTTGCCGAGGTTCAGCTTGAGGTGGTGATCCGTCATCCACACTGATATGTCTGCCAGACATGCAGAGATGCGATTCGCCACCTGGTCATCAGAAGGGGGAAAGGAGAAGATTAATTGTGTGTCGTCTGCATAGCAATGATAGGAGAGACCATGTGAGGTTATGACAGAGCCAAGTGACTTGGTGTATAGCGAGAATAGGAGAGGGCCTAGAACAGAGCCCTGGGGGACACCAGTGGTGAGAGCGCGTGGTGAGGAGACAGATTCTCGCCACGCCACCTGGTAGGAGCGACCTGTCAGGTAGGACGCAATCCAAGCGTGGGCCGCGCCGGAGATGCCCAACTCGGAGAGGGTGGAGAGGAGGATCTGATGGTTCACAGTATCGAAGGCAGCCGATAGGTCTAGAAGGATGAGAGCAGAGGAGAGAGAGTTAGCTTTAGCAGTGCGGAGCGCCTCCGTGATACAGAGAAGAGCAGTCTCAGTTGAGTGACTAGTCTTGAAACCTGACTGATTTGGATCAAGAAGGTCATTCTGAGAGAGATAGCAGGAGAGCTGGCCAAGGACGGCACGTTCAAGAGTTTTGGAGAGAAAAGAAAGAAGGGATACTGGTCTGTAGTTGTTGACATCGGAGGGATCGAGTGTAGGTTTTTTCAGAAGGGGTGCAACTCTCGCTCTCTTGAAGACGGAAGGGACGTAGCCAGCGGTCAAGGATGAGTTGATGAGCGAGGTGAGGGGATACTATATAATGTTGTTGGGTCTGTAACCATGAAGAGGGGATACTATATAATGTTGTTGGGTCTGGAACCATGAAGAGGGGATACTATATAATGTTGTTGGGTCTAGAACCATGAGGAGGGGATACTATATAATGTTGTTGGGTCTGTAACCATGAAGAAGGGATACTATATAATGTTGTTGGGTCTGTAACCATGAAGAAGGGATACTATATAATGTTGTTGGGTCTGGAACCATGAAGAGGGGATACTATATAATGTTGTTGGGTCTGTAACCATGAAGAGGGGATACTATATAATGTTGTTGGGTCTGTAACCATGTTTGCCAGTGACAGTGTCTCTAAAAGTTCTTTAATAGACCCATGTAATTCCCGTTGATACTACGAGGGTTGTTTTGTTTACGCAATGCGCTGGCTGTGCCTCGGTACAATGTCTATAAACGTGCATCCACAAGGAGTCAGTAGAAACCACATTTATTTAAGCAAGTCAATCATATCAGCACTGATTTTTAAAAAGGCAGTAAAATGAGGCTGATTGAACTGTTTGGCTGCCAGACAAGGCTCCTCTGATAACCAGGTGTAGCAGTGGTAAGGATTCACTCCATGGTGCTGGAAAGAAATCTCTGCTGTTGGGACAGCTTTATGTCGGCCCTAACAGGACACCGTTTGTCAACGTTATAGTGTATTTAATGTATTGTTTAGTGTTGTGTATTGACTTTTCTGGTATGAATATTTTTTTAATTGTTGAGTTTGCCCCACCAAGATTCACATGCTCAAATCACACACTTTAAGACATGGCGTTAAACGCACCCATAGATACATAGCTGCCATTCCACAGAGTGACGCGTTAAACGCACCCATAGATACATAGCTGCCATTCCACAGAGTGACGCGTTAAACGCACCCATAGATACATAGCTGCCATTCCACAGAGTGACGCGTTAAACGCACCCATAGATACATAGCTGCCATTCCACAGAGTGACGCGTTAAACGCACCCATAGATACATAGCTGCCATTCCACAGAGTGACACGTTAAACGCACCCATAGATATATAGCTGCCATTCCACAGAGTGACACGTTAAACGCACCCATAGATATATAGCTGCCATTCCACAGAGTGACACGTTAAACGCACCCATAGATACATAGCTGCCATTCCACAGAGTGACACGTTAAACGCACCCATAGATATATAGCTGCCATTCCACAGAGTGACACGTTAAACGCACCCATATATATATAGCTGCCATTCCACAGAGTGACACGTTAAACGCACCCATAGATATAGCTGCCATTCCACAGAGTGTCACCGATCACTACAGCTTACTTCTTCCTTTGTCTGGGTTCTAGGTCCCCCATGACAGCCATACCACCCAACCAACGCCAGTGACTCCATCCCGGCCCCGTCCCCTTTCTCTCTGTAAGGTCCAGCCCCATCAGAGGAAGGGAGGACAGATGTCTGGGGAAGGAAAGAGAGAAAAGGACAGAACAAGAAAGGGGATTGTGTGTTTAATATTGTACATATTGAGGAGAACATAGGAGGAGAACACAGGAGAACATAGGAGGAGAACATAGGAGGAGAACATAGGAGAACATAGGAGGAGAACATAGGAGGAGAACATAGGAGAACATAGGAGGAGAACATAGGAGAACATAGGAGGAGAACATAGGAGGAGAACATAGGAGGAGAACATAGGAGGAGAACATAGGAGAACACAGGAGGAGAACACAGGAGGAGAACATAGGAGAACATAGGAGGAGAACATAGGAGGAGAACACAGGAGAACATAGGAGGAGAACATAGGAGGAGAACATAGGAGGAGAACATAGGAGAACATAGGAGGAGAACACAGGAGAACATAGGAGGAGAACACAGGAGAACATCGGAGGAGAACATAGGAGGAGAACATAGGAGAACATAGGAGGAGAACATAGGAGGAGAACACAGGAGAACATAGGAGGAGAACATAGGAGGAGAACATAGGAGAACATAGGAGGAGAACATAGGAGGAGAACATAGGAAGAGAACACGGGAGAACATAGGAGGAGAACATAGGAGGAGAACATAGGAGAACATAGGAGGAGAACACAGGAGGAGAACATAGGAGGAGAACATAGGAGGAGAACACAGGAGGAGAAAATAGGAGGAGAACACAGGAGGAGAACATAGGAGAACATAGGAGGAGAACATAGGAGGAGAACACAGGAGGAGAACATAGGAGGAGAACACAGGAGAACATAGGAGGAGAACATAGGAGGAGAACATAGGAGGAGAACATAGGAGAACATAGGAGGAGAACATAGGAGGAGAACACAGGAGGAGAACATAGGAGGAGAACATAGGAGAACATAGGAGGAGAACACAGGAGGAGAACATAGGAGGAGAACATAGGAGGAGAACATAGGAGAACATAGGAGGAGAACACATGAGGAGAACACAGGAGAACATAGGAGGAGAACATAGGAGAACATAGGAGGAGAACACAGGAGGAGAACATAGGAGAACATAGGAGGAGAACATAGGAGGAGAACATAGGAGAACATAGGAGGAGAACACAGGAGGAGAACATAGGAGAACATAGGAGGAGAACATAGGAGGAGAACATAGGAGGAGAACACAGGAGAACATAGGAGGAGAACACAGGAGAACATAGGAGGAGAACATAGGAGGAGAACATAGGAGGAGAACACAGGAGAACATAGGAGGAGAACATAGGAGTAAAACATAGGAGAACATAGGAGAACATAGGAGGAGAACACAGGAGAACATAGGAGGAGAACATAGGAGGAAAACAGGTGGAGAACATAGGAGGAGAATGGTGACAATGGCAGATGGAAGACAGGACACAGGGATGGGGGGGTAGCGGCAGATGGAAGACAGGACACAGGGATGGGGGGGGGGGGGGGTAGCGGCAGATGGAAGACAGGACACAGGGATGGGGGGGGGGTAGCGGCAGATGGAAGACAGGACACAGGGATGGGGGGGTAGCGGCAGATGGAAGACAGGACACAGGGATGGGGGGGGTAGCGGCAGATGGAAGACAGGACACAGGGATGGGGGGGGTAGCGGCAGATGGAAGACAGGACACAGGAAGGGGGGGGGGTAGCGGCAGATGGAAGACAGGACACAGGGATGGGGGGGGGTAGCGGCAGATGGAAGACAGGACACAGTGATGGGGGGGTAGCGGCAGATGGAAGACAGGACACAGGAAGGGGGGCGGGGTAGCGGCAGATGGAAGACAGGACACAGGGATGGGGGGGGGGGGTAGCGGCAGATGGAAGACAGGACATAGGAAGGGGGGGGGGGTAGCGGCAGATGGAAGACAGGACACAGGGATGGGGGGGGGGTAGCGGCAGATGGAAGACAGGACACAGGAAGGGGGGCGGGGTAGCGGCAGATGGAAGACAGGACACAGGGATGGGGGGGGGGGGGTAGCGTCAGGCCCCGTCATTTGAAGGTTGTAACTTAGAGATCCAGAGTGTCAGGGCTTCCAAGGAGCACGAAGAGGATTTAGGGGCCATGTTCTGCCCATCAGCAATCACATTTTCACGACACGTAACTTTCAAAATACAAATGCAAAACGCAGCCTCGAATGATGCAAAATACATCATACAGGGATCATTTCTGTATTTTGAAAGTTACATATCTTGAAAAAAACATGATTGCTGACAAGCAAAACACTTTGGGACTATTTCAACAATGGAAAAATATAGTTTTTGGGTGTAATTTTCCGGTAAATTAATGGAATCCCACATGTTCATTCCTACTTAATTTTAACACACAGAATGTCCTGTCTCTTAGACACTCACACATTCCCCATACATCACCACCCCTCCACCTCCTCCCTCCTGCTCACTATACCACAGCTGACTCCCATCACCACCCCTGCACCTCCTCCCTCCTGCTCACTAAACCACTGCTGACTCCCATCACCACCCCTGCACCTCCTCCCCTCTGCTCACTAAACCACAGCTGACTCCCATAACCACCCCTGCACCTCCTCCCTCCTGCTCACTATACCACAGCTGACTCCCAGTCAAAAGTACAAGGCTATGAGTGCTTCAAAGGGGTCCTAACTGTAGATGATTGCTACCCAGACTACACTAGGGCACAGCGCCCCTTACCGTCCCTGTCCCAGCACCACCGTATCCTAGGCTAGAGAACCCCTTACCGTCCCTGTCCCAGCACCACCGTTCTCTAGGCTAGAGAACCCCTTACCGTCTCTGTCCCAGCACCACCGTTCCCTAGGCTAGAGAACCCCTTACCGTCTCTGTCCCAGCACCACCGTTCCCTAGGCTAGAGAACCCCTTACCGTCCCTGTCCCAGCACCACCGTTCCCTAGGCTAGAGAACCCCTTACCGTCTCTGTCCAAGCTCCACCATTCCCTAGGCTAGAGAACCCCTTACCGTCCCTGTCCCAGCACCACCGTTCCCTAGGCTAGAGAACCCTTTACCGTCTCTGTCCCAGCACCACCGTTCCCTAGGCTAGAGAACCCCTTACCGTCCCTGTCCCAGCACCACCGTTCCCTAGGCTAGAGAACCCCTTACCGTCCCTGTCCCAGCACCACCGTTCCCTAGGCTAGAGAACCCCTTACCGTCCCTGTCCCAGCACCACCATTCCCTAGGCTAGAGAACCCCTTACCGTCCCTGTCCCAGCACCACCGTTCCCTAGGCTAGAGAACCCCTTACCGTCTCTGTCCCAGCACCACCGTTCCCTAGGCTAGAGAACCCCTTACCGTCTCTGTCCCAGCACCACCGTTCCCTAGGCTAGAGAACCCCTTACCGTCTCTGTCCCAGCACCACCATTCCCTAGGCTAGAGAACCCCTTACCGTCACTGTCCCAGCACCACCGTTCCCTAGGCTAGAGAACCCCTTACCGTCTCTGTCCCAGCACCACCGTTCCCTAGGCTAGAGAACCCCTTACCGTCCCTGTCCCAGCACCACCGTTCCCTAGGCTAGAGAACCCCTTACCGTCCCTGTTCCAGCACCACCATTCGCTAGGCTAGAGAACCCCTTACCGTCCCTGTCCCAGCACCACCGTTCCCTAGGCTAGAGAACCCCTTACCGTCCCTGTCCCAGCACCACCTTTCCCTAGGCTAGAGAACCCCTTACCGTCCCTGTCCCAGCACCACCATTCCCTAGGCTGGAGAACCCCTTACCGTCCCTGTCCCAGCACCACCGTTCCCTAGGCTAGAGAACCCCTTACCGTCTCTGTCCCAGCACCACCGTTCCCTAGGCTAGAGAACCCCTTACCGTCTCTGTCCCAGCACCACCGTTCCCTAGGCTAGAGAACCCCTTACCGTCTCTGTCCCAGCACCACCTTTCCCTAGGCTAGAGAACCCCTTACCGTCTCTGTCCCAGCACCACCGTTCCCTAGGCTAGAGAACCCCTTACCGTCCCTGTCCCAGCACCACCGTTCCCTAGGCTAGAGAACCCCTTACCGTCCCTGTCCCAGCACCACCGTTCCCTAGGCTAGAGAACCCCGTACCATCTCTGTCCCAGCACCACCGTTCCCTAGGCTAGAGAACCCCTTACCGTCCCTGTCCCAGCACCACCGTTCCCTAGGCTAGAGAACCTCTTACCGTCTCTGTCCAGCACCACCATTCCCTAGGCTAGAGAACCCCTTACCGTCTCTGTCCCAGCACCACCGTTCCCTAGGCTAGAGAACCCCTTACCGTCCCTGTCCCAGCACCACCGTTCCCTAGGCTAGAGAACCCCTTACCGTCCCTGTCCCAGCACCACCGTTCCCTAGGCTAGAGAACCCCTTACCGTCCCTGTCCCAGCACCACCATTCCCTAGGCTAGAGAACCCCTTACCGTCCCTGTCCCAGCACCACCGTTCCCTAGGCTAGAGAACCCCTTACCGTCTCTGTCCCAGCACCACCGTTCCCTAGGCTAGAGAACCCCTTACCGTCTCTGTCCCAGCACCACCGTTCCCTAGGCTAGAGAACTCCTTACCGTCTCTGTCCCAGCACCACGGTTCCCTAGGCTAGAGAACCCCTTACCGTCCCTGTCCCAGCACCACCGTTCCCTAGGCTAGAGAACCCCTTACCGTCCCTGTCCCAGCACCACCGTTCCCTAGGCTAGAGAACCCCTTACCGTCTCTGTCCCAGCACCACCGTTCCCTAGGCTAGAGAACCCCTTACCGTCTCTGTCCCAGCACCACCGTTCCCTAGGCTAGAGAACCCTTTACCGTCTCTGTCCCAGCACCACCGTTCCCTAGGCTAGAGAACCCCTTACCGTCCCTGTCCCAGCACCACCGTTCCCTAGGCTAGAGAACCCCGTACCGTCTCTGTCCCAGCACCACCGTTCCCTAGGCTAGAGAACCCCTTACCGTCCCTGTCCCAGCACCACCGTTCCCTAGGCTAGAGAACTCCTTACCGTCTCTGTCCCAGCACCACCATTCCCTAGGCTAGAGAACCCCTTACCGTCCCTGTCCCAGCACCACCGTTCCCTAGGCTAGAGAACCCTTTACCGTCCCTGTCCCAGCACCACCGTTCCCTAGGCTAGAGAACCCCTTACCGTCCCTGTCCCAGCACCACCGTTCCCTAGGCTAGAGAACCCCTTACCGTCCCTGTCCCAGCACCACCGTTCCCTAGGCTAGAGAACCCCTTACCGTCCCTGTCCCAGCACCACCGTTCCCTAGGCTAGAGAACCCCTTACCGTCCCTGTCCCAGCACCACCGTTCCCTAGGCTAGAGAACCCCTTACCGTCCCTGTCCCAGCACCACCGTTCCATAGGCTAGAGAACCCCTTACCGTCCCTGTCCCAGCACCACCATTTCCTGGGCTAGCGAACCCCTTACCGTCCCTGTCCCAGCACCACCATTTCCTAGGCTAGAGAACCCCTTACCGTCCCTGTCCCAGCACCACCATTCCCTAGGCTAGAGAACCCCTTACCGTCCCTGTCCCAGCACCACCATTCCCTAGGCTAGAGAACCCCGTACCATCTCTGTCCCAGCACCACCATTCCCTAGGCTAGAGAACCCCTTACCGTCCCTGTCCCAGCACCACCGTTCCCTAGGCTAGAGAACCCCTTACCGTCCCTGTCCCAGCACCACCGTTCCCTAGGCTAGAGAACCCCTTACCGTCCCTGTCCCAGCACCACCATTCCCTAGGCTAGAGAACCCCTTACCGTCCCTTCCCAGCACCACCGTTCCCTAGGCTAGAGAACCCCTTACCGTCTCTGTCCCAGCACCACCGTTCCCTAGGCTAGAGAACCCCTTACCGTCTCTGTCCCAGCACCACCGTTCCCTAGGCTAGAGAACCCCTTACCGTCTCTGTCCCAGCACCACCGTTCCCTAGGCTAGAGAACCCCTTACCGTCCCTGTCCCAGCACCACCGTTCCCTAGGCTAGAGAACCCCTTACCGTCTCTGTCCCAGCACCACCGTTCCCTAGGCTAGAGAACCCCTTACCGTCCCTGTCCCAGCACCACCGTTCCCTAGGCTAGAGAACCCCTTACCGTCCCTGTCCCAGCACCACCATTCGCTAGGCTAGAGAACCCCTTACCGTCCCTGTCCCAGCACCACCGTTCCCTAGGCTAGAGAACCCCTTACCGTCCCTGTCCCAGCACCACCGTTCCCTAGGCTAGAGAACCCCTTACCGTCCCTGTCCCAGCACCACCGTTCCCTAGGCTAGAGAACCCCTTACCGTCCCTGTCCCAGCACCACCTTTCCCTAGGCTAGAGAACCCCTTACCGTCCCTGTCCCAGCACCACCATTCCCTAGGCTAGAGAACCCCTTACCGTCCCTGTGTAACAGTCCTGACCTATTTATGTTAGTTTTTATGTGTTTTTGGTCAGGGCATGTGTTTTGGGTGGGCAGTCTATGTTATCTGTTTCTATGTTGGTTTCGGTTTGCCTGGTATGGCTCTTGATTAGAGGCAGGTGGTTTGCATTTTCCTCTAATCAAGAGTCATATTTAGGTAGGGCATTCTCACTGTTTGTTTGTGGGTGATTGTCTCCTGTGATGTCTTCGTTATGTTCGATGTATTCACTTTTGGAGCTGTTTGGCTGTTCGTATGTTTCGATGTCCGTTCCTGTTCGTGAGTTTACGTTTGTCTATGTAAGTTTATGTTCAGGTTGCGTCGACGTCGTTTTCTTATTTTGTAGTTTGTTAAAGTGTTTGTTTTCATGTCATCAGTTTTCGTTATAAATAAAGATGGCATATTTCCCTAACTCCGCATATTGGTCAGAAGATCCTTCTCTCCTCACCTCGTCCGAGGATGAGGAAAGCGACAGCTATTACAGAATCACCCACCACCAAAATACAGAGACCAAGCGGTATGGGAAATGCTCGACGGAGCAACAAGGACTTTTGGACTTGGGAGGAGATCCTGTCTGGTAGAGGACCCTGGGCGCAAACGGGAGAATATCGCTGCTCTCGTGAGAAGAGTGAGGCAGCCACAGCCCAGGAGCGCTGGTATGAGGAGGCAGCTAGGAGACGTGGATGGAAGCCGGAGAATCAAGCTCGTAACCGGAATTATGAGGGGACACGTTTTGCACGGAAGCCCGAAAAGCCCGTGAGTAACTCCCAAAAATTTCTTGGGGGGGGGGCTAAAGGGTAGTGGGCCAAGGGCAGGTAGGAGACCTGCGCCCACTTCCCAGGCTAACCGTGGAGAGCGGGAGTACGGGCAGACACCGTGTTACGCAGTAGAGCGCACGGTGTCTCCTGTACGTGTGCATAGGCCGGTGCGGGTTATTCCACCTCCCCGCACTGGTAGGGCGAGATTGGGCATTGAGCCAGGTGTCATGAGGCCGGCTCAACGCGTCTGGTCTCCAGTGCGTCTCCTCGGGCCGGCATACATGGCACCTGCCTTACGCATGGTTTCCCCGGTTCGCCTACACAGCCCGGTGCGGGTTATTCCACCTCCCCGTACTGGGCGGGCGACCGGGAGCATTCAACCAGGTAAGGTTGGGCAGGCTCAATGCTCAAGAGAGCCAGTACGCCTGCACGGTCCGGTATTTCCGGCGCCACCTCCCCGCCCCAGCCTAGTACCTACAGTGCCTATATTACGCACTAGGCTACCAGTCCATTTCCAGAGCCCTGTTCCTCCTCCACGCACTCTCCCTATAGTGCGTGTATCCAGTTCAGTGCCTCCAGTTCCGGCCCCACGCACTAAGCCACCTGTGCGTCTCCCAAGTCCTGTACACACTGTCACTTCTCCCCGTACTAGTCCTGAGGTGCGTGCCCTTAGCCAGGTGCCACCAGTGCCGGTACCACGCACCAGGTATGGAGTGCGCTTTGAGAGTTCAGTGTGCCCTGTCCCTGCTCCACGCACTAGTAGGAAGGTGCTTATCATTAGCCCGGTGCCTCCAGTTCCGGTACCACGCACCAGGTCTACAGTGCGCCGTATCCGGCCAGAGCCATCCGTCTCCCCAGCGCCATCTGAGCCATCCGTCTCCCCAGCGCCATCTGAGCCATCCGTCTCCCCAGCGCCATCTGAGCCATCCGTCTCCCCAGCGCCATCTGAGCCATCCGTCTGCCAGGAGCCTGCAAAGCCGCCCGTCTGCCATGAGCCTGCAAAGCCGCCCGTCTGCCATGAGCCTACAGAGCCATCCGCCAGACAGGAGCCGCTAGAGCCGTCAGCCAGACAGGAGCCGCTAGAGCCGCCCGCCAGACAGGATCTGCCAGAGCCGCAAACCAGACAGGATCTGCCAGAGCCGCCAACCAGACAGGATCTGCCAGAGCCGCCAACCAGACAGGATCTGCCAGAGCCGCCAACCAGACAGGATCTGCCAGAGCCGCCAGCGAGCCATGAGCAGCCAGAGCCGTCAGAGAGCCATGAGCAGCCAGAGCCGTCAAAGAGCCATGAGCAGCCAGAGCCGTCAGTGAGCCATGAGCAGCCAGAGCCGTCAGAGAGCCATGAGCAGCCAGAGCCGTCAGCCTGCCATGAGCGTCGAGAGCCGTCAGCCTGCCATGAGCGTCGAGAGCCGTCAGCCTGCCATGAGCGTCGAGAGCCGTCAGTCTGCCATGAGTGTCGAGAGCCGTCAGCCTGCATGGACTTGCCAGAGCCGTCCAAACAGGCCCTGCCAGAGTCCTTCAGCCGGGATCTGCCCCTTGTCCCGGTGCTGCCACTTGTCCCGGTGCTGCCCCTTGTCCCGGTGCTGCCCCTTGTCCCGGTGCTGCCCCTTGTCCCGGTGCTGCCCCTTGTCCCGGTGCTGCCCCTTGTCCCGGTGCTGCCCCTTGTCCCGGTGCTGCCCCTTGTCCCGGTGCTGCCACTTATTCCAGTGATGGTCCTTATCCTGGTGCTGCCCCTTGTTTTTGTGCTGCCCCTTGTCCCGGTGCTACCCCTTGTCCCGGTGCTGCCCCTTGTTCCGGTGCTAGCTGTTTATTTAGGGGAAGCTAATGTTTGGGTGGTCAGTGGAAGGGGTAGAAAGAAGAGAGGAGTGACTATGGTGGTGCGGGGACAGCGTCCTGAACCGGAGCCACCACCGTGGTCAACTGCCCACCCGGACCCTCCCCTGGACTTTGTGCTGGTGCGCCCGGCGTTCGCACCTTGGGGGGGGGGAACTGTAACAGTCCTGACCTATTTATGTTAGTTTTTATGTGTTTTTGGTCAGGGCATGTGTTTTGGGTGGGCAGTCTATGTTATCTGTTTCTATGTTGGTTTCGGTTTGCCTGGTATGGCTCTTGATTAGAGGCAGGTGGTTTGCATTTTCCTCTAATCAAGAGTCATATTTAGGTAGGGCATTCTCACTGTTTGTTTGTGGGTGATTGTCTCCTGTGATGTCTTCGTTATGTTCGATGTATTCACTTTTGGAGCTGTTTGGCTGTTCGTATGTTTCGATGTCCGTTCCTGTTCGTGAGTTTACGTTTGTCTATGTAAGTTTATGTTCAGGTTGCGTCGACGTCGTTTTCTTATTTTGTAGTTTGTTAAAGTGTTTGTTTTCGTGTCATCAGTTTTCGTTATAAATAAAGATGGCATATTTCCCTAACTCCGCATATTGGTCAGAAGATCCTTCTCTCCTCACCTCGTCCGAGGATGAGGAAAGCGACAGCTATTACACCCTGTCCCAGCACCACCGTTCCCTAGGCTAGAGAACCCCTTACCGTCTCTGTCCCAGCACCACCGTTCCCTAGGCTAGAGAACCCCTTACCGTCTCTGTCCCAGCACCACCGTTCCCTAGGCTAGAGAACCCCTTACCGTCTCTGTCCCAGCACCACCATTCCCTAGGCTAGAGAACCCCTTACCGTCTCTGTCCCAGCACCACCGTTCCCTAGGCTAGAGAACCCCTTACCGTCCCTGTCCCAGCACCACCGTTCCCTAGGCTAGAGAACCCCTTACCGTCCCTGTCCCAGCACCACCGTTCCCTAGGCTAGAGAACCCCGTACCATCTCTGTCCCAGCACCACCGTTCCCTAGGCTAGAGAACCCCTTACCGTCCCTGTCCCAGCACCACCGTTCCCTAGGCTAGAGAACCTCTTACCGTCTCTGTCCCAGCACCACCGTTCCCTAGGCTAGAGAACCCCTTACCGTCCCTTTCCCAGCACCACCGTTCCCTAGGCTAGAGAACCCCTTACCGTCCCTGTCCCAGCACCACCGTTCCCTAGGCTAGAGAACCCCTTACCGTCCCTGTCCCAGCACCACCGTTCCCTAGGCTAGAGAACCCCTTACCGTCCCTGTCCCAGCACCACCGTTCCCTAGGCTAGAGAACCCCTTACCGTCCCTGTCCCAGCACCACCGTTCCCTAGGCTAGAGAACCCCTTACCGTCTCTGTCCCAGCACCACCGTTCCCTAGGCTAGAGAACCCCTTACCGTCTCTGTCCCAGCACCACCGTTCCCTAGGCTAGAGAACCCCTTACCGTCCCTGTCCCAGCACCACCATTCCCTAGGCTAGAGAATCCCTTACCGTCTCTGTCCCAGCATCACCGTTCCCTAGGCTAGAGAACCCCTTACCGTCCCTGTCCCAGCACCACCGTTCCCTAGGCTAGAGAACCCCGTACCATCTCTGTCCCAGCACCACCGTTCCCTAGGCTAGAGAACCCCTTACCGTCCCTGTCCCAGCACCACCGTTCCCTAGGCTAGAGAACTCCTTACCGTCTCTGTCCCAGCACCACCATTCCCTAGGCTAGAGAACCCCTTACCGTCCCTGTCCCAGCACCACCGTTCCCTAGGCTAGAGAACCCTTTACCGTCCCTGTCCCAGCACCACCGTTCCCTAGGCTAGAGAACCCCTTACCGTCCCTGTCCCAGCACCACCGTTCCCTAGGCTAGAGAACCCCTTACCGTCCCTGTCCCAGCACCACCGTTCCCTAGGCTAGAGAACCCCTTACCGTCCCTGTCCCAGCACCACCGTTCCCTAGGCTAGAGAACCCCTTACCGTCCCTGTCCCAGCACCACTGTCCCCTAGGCTAGAGAACCCCTTACCGTCCCTGTCCCAGCACCACCGTTCCATAGGCTAGAGAACCCCTTACCGTCCCTGTCCCAGCACCACCATTTCCTAGGCTAGAGAACCCCTTACCGTCCCTGTCCCAGCACCACCATTTCCTAGGCTAGAGAACCCCTTACCGTCCCTGTCCCAGCACCACCATTCCCTAGGCTAGAGAACCCCTTACCGTCCCTGTCCCAGCACCACCATTCCCTAGGCTAGAGAATCCCTTACCGTCCCTGTCCCAGCACCACCATTCCCTATGCTAGAGAACCCCTTACCGTCCCTGTCCCAGCACCACCATTCCCTAGGCTAGAGAACCCCTTACCGTCCCTGTCCCAGCACCACCGTTCCCTAGGCTAGAGAACCCCTTACCGTCCCTGTCCCAGCACCACCGTTCCCTAGGCTAGAGAATCCCTTACCGTCCCTTTCCCAGCACCACCGTTCCCTAGGCTAGAGAACCCCTTACCGTCCCTGTCCCAGCACCACCGTTCCCTAGGCTAGAGAACCCCTTACCGTCCCTGTCCCAGCACCACCGTTCCCTAGGCTAGAGAACCCCTTACCGTCCCTGTCCCAGCACCACCGTTCCCTAGGCTAGAGAATCCCTTACCGTCCCTGTCCCAGCACCACCATTCCCTAGGCTAGAGAACCCCTTACCGTCCCTGTCCCAGCACCACCGTTCCCTAGGCTAGAGAACCCCTTACCGTCCCTGTCCCAGCACCACCGTTCCCTAGGCTAGAGAACCCCTCACCGTCCCTGTCCCAGCACCACCGTTCCCTAGGCTAGAGAACCCCTCACCGTCCCTGTCCCAGCACCACCGTTCCCTAGGCTAGAGAACCCCTTACCGTCCCTGTCCCAGCACCACCATTCCCTAGGCTAGAGAACCCCTCACCGTCCCTGTCCCAGCACCACCATTCCCTAGGCTAGAGAACCCCTTACCGTCCCTGTCCCAGCACCACCATTCCCTAGGCTAGAGAACCCCATCTGCAAACTATACACCAGGGGCACCATTTTCTACTTTGTTGTTTGTTAGAGTGGACATGGTCACACCCCTCCACCCCTCCATCCCTCCACCCCTCCACCCCTCTATCCCTCCACCCCTCCACCCCTCCACCTCTCCATCCCTCCACCCCTCTATCCTTCCATCCCTCCACCCCTCCATCTCTCCATCCCTCCACCCCTCTATCCTTCCATCCCTCCACCCCTCCACCCCTCCATCCTTTTAACCCTCCACCCCTCCAACCCTCCACCCCTCTATCCCTCCACCCCTCCATCCCTCCACCCCACCATCCCTCCACCCCTCCACCCCTCCATCCCTCCATCTCTCCATCCCTCCACCCCTCCATCCCTCCACCCCTCCACCCCTCCATCCTTTTAACCCTCCACCCCTCCATCCCTCCACCCCTCCACCCCTCCATCTCTCCATCCCTCCACCCCTCCATCCCTCCACCCCTCCACCCCTCCATCCTTTTAACCCTCCACCCCTCCATCCCTCCACCCCTCCACCCCTCCATCTCTCCATCCCTCCACCCCTCCATCCCTCCACCCCTCCACCCCTCCATCCCTCCAGTCCTCCAACCCTTCAGTCCTCCATGCCTCCACCCCTCCATCTCTCCATCCCTCCACCCCTCCATCCCTCCACCCCTCCACCCCTCCATCCTTTTAACCCTCCACCCCTCCATCCCTCCACCCCTCCACCCCTCCATCTCTCCATCCCTCCACCCCTCCATCCCTCCAGTCCTCCATCCCTTCAGTCCTCCATGCCTCCACCTCTCCATCCCTCCATTCCTCCATCGCTCCAACCCTCCATCCCTCCATCCTTTTAACCCTCCACCCCTCCAACCCTCCAGTCATCCACCCATCCATCCATCCCTCCATCTCTCCATCCCTCCAGTCCTCCAACCCTCCAGTCCTCCAACCCTCCAGTCCTCCAACCCTCCAGTCCTCCATCCCTCCATCTCTCCATCCCTCCAGTCCTCCATCCCTCCAGTCCTCCAACCCTCCAGTCCTCCATGCCTCCAACCCTCCATCCCTCCATTCCTCCATTCCTCCATCGCTCCAACCCTCAATCCCTCCATTCCTCCAACCCTCCATTCCTCCATCGCTCCAACCCTCCATCCCTCCAGTCCTCCATCCCTCCAGTCCTCCAACCCTCCATTCCTCCATCGCTCCAACCCTCCCGGCCACAAGACGTCAGTTACGTTCCAAATGGCGCCCTATGCCCTTTTGAGTGCACTTCTTCTGACCAGGAAGCCCAAAAAGTTATGCCCTGTATAGGGAATAGGGTGCCATTTGGGAGAGCCTTCCTCTCCTCTCTCGCTGTCAGGCCCCAGGCGAGGGTCAACGGTGGGACGATAGCTCTCCTGAAAAACCTTAGTGCAGCGGCCGGCTGTTCGGCTCGCCGCAGGTGCTGCCTGACTTTGTTTGTAGCTGCGGCAGCGGAGCGCAGCAACCCGGAATCTGGGGACAGCTTGACAGGAATCTAAAATAAGCACTTACACTGGTTCCAGTCAGCCACCTGTGAACGAGAGCAAGTTGGCCTGCGCTGTGAATATTCACTATGTGGAGAGGAGCAGCAGGGAGGGGGAGAGGGAAAAGACTCAGGAGTCCACTAGTGCTGAGAACACTCAAACACACACGTACTCAAACACACACACGTACTCAAACTCACACGTACTCAAACACACACACATACTCAAAGACACACATGTACTCAAACACACACGTAGTCAACACACACGTACTTAAACACACACACGTACTCAAACACACACACACACGTACTCAAACATACACACGTACTCAAACAAACACGTACTCAAACACACACACGTACTCAAACACACGCATACTCATACACACAAACGTACTCAAACACACACACATACTCAAACACACGCACGTACTCAAACACACACGTACTCAACACACACGTACTCAAACACACACGTACTCTAACACACACACGTACTCAAACTCACACGTACTCAACACACACGTACTCAAACACACACACGTACTCAAACTCACACGTACTCAACACACACGTACTCAAACATACACACACGTACTCAAACACACACACGTACTCAAACACACACGTACTCTAACACACACACGTACTCAAACTCACACGTACTCAAACACACACGTACTCTAACACACACACGTACTCTAACACACACACATACTCAAACACACACACATACTCAAAGACACACATGTACTCAAACACACACGTACTCAACACACACGTACTCAAACACACACACATACTCAAACACACGCACGTACTCAAACACACACGTACTCAACACACACGTACTCAAACACACACACGTACTCAAACGCACACACGTAGTCAACACACACGTACTTAAACACACACACGTACTCAAACACACACACATACTCAAACACACACACGTACTCAAACACACACGCATACTCAAACACACAAACGTACTCAAACACACACGTACTCAAACACACAAACGTACTCAAACACACACGTACTCAAACACACACGCATACTCAAACACACACGTACTCAAACAAACACGTAATCAAACACACACACATACTCAAACACACACGTACTCACACACACGCATACTCAAACACACACGTACTCAAACACACACGTACTCAAACACACACGCATACTCAAACACACACGTACTCAAACACACACGTACTCAAACACACACACATACTCAAACATACACACGTACTCAAACACACACACGTACTCAAACACACGCATACTCATACACACAAACGTACTCAAACACACACGTACTCAAACATACACACGTACTCAAACAAACACGTACTCAAACACACACACATACTCAAAAACACACATACTCAAACACCCACATGCACAAACTGACAGACACAGGCACACACAAATGCACGCACACTCACTGTCATTCATGAATGATGCATACACACACCTGCACTCTCTCTCTCTCTCTCTCCCTCTCTCTCTCTTTTTCTCTCTCTCTCGCGCTCTCTGTCTCTCTTTCTCTCTCTCTCGCTCTCTGTCTCTCTTTCTCTCTCTCTCGCGCTCTCTGTCTCTCTCTCTCTCTCGCGCTCTCTGTCTCTCTCTCTCTCTCTCTCTCTTTTTCTCTCTCTATATACAAAAGTATGTGGACACCCCTTCAAATTAGTGAATTCGGCTATTTCAGCCACACCTGTTGCTGACAGCTGTATAAAATCGAGCACACAGTCATGCAATCTCCAATGACAAGATTTGGCAGTAGAATGGTCTAACTGAAGAGCTCAGGGACTTTCAACGTGGCACCGTCATAGGATGCCATCTTTCCAACAAGTCAGTTCGTCAGATTTTTGCACTGCTAGAGCTGCCCTGGTCAACTTTAAGTACTGTTACTGTGACGTGGAAACGTCTAGGAGCAACAACGGCTCAGCCGCGAAGTGGTAGGCCACATAAGCTCACAGAATGGGACCTCTGAGTGCTGAAGCACGTAGGGCGTAAAAATCGTCCGTCTTCGATTGCAACACCGAGTTCCAAACTGCCTCTGGAAGCAACGTCAGCACAATAACTTTTCGCCAGGAGCTTCATGAAATGGGTTTCCATGGCCGAGCAACCGCACACCAGCCTAAGATCACCATGAGCAATTCCAAGTGTGGGCTGGAGTGGTGTAAAGCTCGCCGCCATTGGACTCTCTGGACGCGAGCACTAGGACCATGCCTCAGGACTACCTGGCATAATGACTCCTTGCTATCCTCAGTCCACCTGGTCGTGCTGCAGCTCCAGTTTTAACTGTTCTGCCTGCGGCTATGGAACCCTGACCTGTTCACCGGACGTGCTACCTTATCCCAGACCTGCTGTTTTCTACTCTGAAAAGTAGAGCGTTGCATTAGTCTAATCTAGAAGTGACAAAAGCATGGATTCGCTTTTCTGCATCATTTTTGGACAAAAAAGTTTCAGACTTTTGCAATGTTACGAAAATTGAAAAAAGCTGTCCTTGAAATATTATTGGTATTTGTTGACTAACTATGACCAGGGCGGTTGTTTGAAAGGTACATCAACTCTGTACCCGAAACCAGTAATGCTGTTAACATAGAGGAGAGGATGGAGGATACAGTATAATTTATTTTACAGGAAACAGTAGCCCTTCAGTGTAGCTAGATAACAATACTGTAACTGAAGTTTTAGGAGTCATCCAGGAGTCATCCAGGAGTCATCCAGGAGTCATCAGGAGTCATCCATGAGTCATCCATGAGTCATCCGGGAGTCATCCAAGAGTCATCTAGGAGTCATCCAGGAGTCATCAGGGGTCATCAGGAGTCATCAGGAGTCATCTAGGAGTCATCCAAGAGTCATCTAGGAGTCATCAGGAGTCATCAGGAGTCATCCAGGAGTCATCAGGAGTCATCCAAGTCATCCAAGAGTCATCAGGAGTCATCAGGAGTCATCAGGAGTCATCAGGAGTCATCTAGGAGTCATCTAGGAGTCATCCAGGAGTCATCAGGAGTCATCAGGAGTCATCAGGAGTCATCCAGGAGTCATCAGGAGTCATCCAGGAGTCATCTAGGAGTCATCAGGAGTCATCCAAGAGTCACCCAAGAGTCATCAGGAGTCATCCAGGAGTCATCCAGGAGTCATCAGTAATACTAATCACTGCACAGGCTGCAGAACAGAATAACATCCTGATCATTAAGAATGTTCTGCATCCCAAATATGTTCTTAACCCTATTTCTTAAATATGGTCCTTGTCAAAAGTAGTGCACTATATAGGGAAGAGTGTTCCATTTGAGATACACCCAGACAAGCAGAAAATAATCAGCACACCAATGTTATTTTACACGTACTGTATGTGTTATGTCTCAGTTATTTACAATGCTGTTTATGGCCCACACATACACATACACACGTACACACGCACGCTCACACGCTCACACAGACACACACACATGCACACACACACACATACACACGTACACACGCACGCTCACACAGACACACACACACATGCACACACACACACACACACACACGCACGCACGCACGCTCACACAGACACACACACATGCACACACACACACAGACACACATGCACACACGCACACACGCACGCTCACACAGACACACACACAGACCTCAACCCACCATGTTTTGTCTCAGTTCTTTACGTTGCTGTTTATGACCTTTGTGTTTTGTAGCTCTGCGTCCGTCTGCAGCAGCTGAAACTATTAGTGACTTCCTGGACACATTTTCCCAGACATCCAGAGTCTGGCCCAACTACGGTGTGTGTGTGTGTGTGTGTGTGTGTGTGTGTATGTGTGTGTGTGTGTGTGTGTGTGTGTGTGTGTGTGTGTGTGTGTGTGTGTGTGTGTGTGTGTGTGTGTGTGTGTGTGTGTGTGTGTGTGTGTGTGTGTGTGTGTGTGTGTGTGTGTGTGTGTGTGTGTGACGTTACATCGCCCCGGGGGCAGCAACTAGTACAAACTGTACACACCATTATTATTTTTTTACACACACACGCACGCACGTACGCACGCACGCACGCACGCACGCACGCACGCACGCACACACACACACACACACACACACACACACACACACACACACACACACACACACACACACACACACACGCACAAACACACAGACAATCTCTAGCAGTAGAACACTTATATACCTTGAGGAAAGAGTCCATATATGGACTTCCTGTGGGACTTTGTCCCAAGAGTCTGTAGTTTTGCAGTGCTGTAAAGTTTCCTCACAATTAAATTATATAACATTTCCTCACTATTAAATTATATAAAGTTTCCTCACTATTAAATTATATAAAGTTTCCTCACAATTAAATTATATAAAGTTTCCTCACTATTAAATTATATAAAGTTTCCTCACTATTAAATTATATAAGTTTCCCCATTATTAAATTATATAAAGTTTCCTCACTATTAAATTATATAAGTTTCCCCATTATTAAATTATATAAAGTTTCCTCACTATTAAATTATATAAAGTTTCTTCACAATTAAATTATATAAAGTTTCTTCACAATTAAATTATATAACGTTTCCTCACTATTAAATTATATAACGTTTCCTCACTATTAAATTATATAAAGTTTCCTCACTATTAAATTATATAAAGTTTCCTCACAATTAAATTATATAAAGTTTCCTCACTATTAAATTATATAAAGTTTCCTCACAATTAAATTGTATAAAGTTTCCTCACAATTCAATAATATAAAGGTTCCTCACTATTAAATTATATAAAGTTTCTTCACAATTAAATTATATAAAGTTTCCTCACTATTAAATTATATAAAGTTTCCTCACTATTAAATTATATAAAGTTTCTTCACTATTAAATTATATAAAGTTTCTTCACAATTAAATTACATAACATTTCCTCACTATTAAATTATATAAAGTTTCCTCACTATTAAATTATATAAAGTTTCCTCACTATTAAATTATATAAAGTTTCCTCACTATTAAATTATATTAAGTTTCCTCACAATTAAATTATATAAAGTTTCCTCACTATTAAATTATATAAAGTTTCCTCACTATTACATTTTATAAAGTTTCCTCACTATTAAATTATATAAAGTTTCCTCACTATTAAATTATATAAAGTTTCCTCACTATTTAATGACAAAGTTTCCTCACTATTAAATTATATAAAGTTTCCTCACTATTAAATTATATAATGTTTCCTTATTATAAATGATATAACGTTTCCTCATTATTAAATTATATAAAGTTTCCTCACTATTACATTTTATAAAGTTTCCTCACTATTTAATGACAAAGTTTCCTTATTATTAAATTATATAACGTTTCCTTATTATTAAATGCTATAACGTTTCCTCATTATTAAATGCTATAAAGTTTCCTCACTATTAAATGATATAACGTTGTCTCATTATTAAATTATATAAAGTTTCCTCATTAAATTATAAAGAAAGTTTCCTCACTCTGAAATGATATAAAGTTTCCTCATTAAATGATAAGTAGTGCTATATCTTTGTCATTATATTGTATGAAATCAGCTGTTTGTTTGTGGATTTAATGTGATACAAATGATTCATTCTCAAACACTCCAGTTATATGTGAGTAAACTAAAGTTTCTGTTTTCACATTGTGGTTGTTTTTGAAATGGTTAAGTATGTGTTATACAGCATAACAACGTATCATACAAAAGCTCTCATGATCATTATCGCTGACAACAATCTGCTGACGACCCATCTCATTTGTCAACACATATCACTCTGTGGCACCTGTTTCTAGATGGCAGAAAGCAGGCTTCGCATTGTGTTATCGCAGGAACAGGTCCGCTTCTGTTACAGAAATGCTACGTACACTGTAACATGCAACACGATCTCCAATTAATGTCACTTGTAAAAGCGTTATTAAATACGTATGTCACATCTGGTGACATTTTACCCGGGGGATCAGTAACAATCCAAGTAATAGATGTCGAAGCACCACCATTATAACCCCTGTCCTACCCACGCACGCTCACACGTACTTCCATGCTTTGGGCCTTTAAAACTTCCTGTGTTCGTAATCCTACCAGGCACGTGATTGGACCACAGAGTGTGGAGGATGTGAGAGAGCGCCCCTTACACTTCATCAGAAAGAAAATGCTGACGTACTTGGTGCCCAGCCTTTGATCCACAGCAGCACGGCCCTGTTAGCGGTCTGACTGGTTTCATATGGACATCAAATCACCGCTCGTATCCTTCTACTCTGTTCCTCCCTGTTCAGCTGCAGTTAGATGGGTTGGTCCCGAACGGCACCCTATTCCAGAGCCACCTGGTCTAAAGTAGTACGCTATATTAGGGAATAGGGTGCCATTTGTGACGTGGTCAGATGTCCTTTCTCTGCCACTGTAATTTGGTATGGGTTTTATTACTTGGAGCATTTTGGAGAGGAGGACAGTCAGAGACGACTCACACAACATATCAATCATTCTCCTCAACCATCAAATGGAACAGTCTGATCTCCCCATATAGAACATCACTAATGGAACAGTCTGGTCTCACCATATAGAACACCACTAATGGAACAGTCTGATCTCACCATATAGAACACCACTAATGGAACAGTCTGGTCTCACCATATAGAACACCACTAATGGAACAGTCTGATCTCACCATATAGAACATCACTAATGGAACAGTCTGGTCTCACCATATAGAACATCACTAATGGAACAGTCTGATCTCCCCATATAGAACACCACTAATGGAACAGTCTGATCTCACCATATAGAACACCACTAATGGAACAGTCTGATCTCACCATATAGAACACCACTAATGGAACAGTCTGATCTCACCATATAGAACATCACTAATGGAACAGTCTGATCTCACCATATAGAACACCACTAATGGAACAGTCTGATCTCACCATATAGAACACCACTAATGGAACAGTCTGATCTCACCATATAGAACACCACTAATGGAACAGTCTGATCTCACCATATAGAACATCACTAATGGAACAGTCTGATCTCACCATATAGAACACCACTAATGGAACAGTCTGATCTCACCATATAGAACAACACTAATGGAACAGTCTGATCTCCCCATATAGAACACCACTAATGGAACAGTCTGATCTCACCATATAGAACATCACTAATGGAACAGTCTGGTCTCACCATATAGAACATCACTAATGGAACAGTCTGATCTCACCATATAGAACACCACTAATGGAACAGTCTGATCTCACCATATAGAACATCACCAATGGAACAGTCTGATCTCACCATATAGAACACCACTAATGGAACAGTCTGATCTCACCATATAGAACATCACCAATGGAACAGTCTGATCTCACCATATAGAACACCACTAATGGAACAGTCTGATCTCACCATATAGAACATCACTAATGGAACAGTCTGATCTCACCATATAGAACACCACTAATGGAACAGTCTGATCTCACCATATAGAACATCACCAATGGAACAGTCTGATCTCACCATATAGAACACCACTAATGGAACAGTCTGATCTCACCATATAGAACACCACTAATGGAACAGTCTGATCTCACCATATAGAACATCACCAATGGAACAGTCTGATCTCACCATATAGAACACCACTAATGGAACAGTCTGATCTCACCATATAGAACACCACTAATGGAACAGTCTGATCTCACCATATAGAACATCACCAATGGAACAGTCTGATCTCACCATATAGAACATCACTAATGGAACAGTCTGATCTCACCATATAGAACACCACTAATGGAACAGTCTGATCTCACCATATAGAACACCACTAATGGAACAGTCTGGTCTCACCATATAGAACACCACTAATGGAACAGTCTGATCTCACCATATAGAACACCACTAATGGAACAGTCTGATCTCCCCATATAGAACATCACTAATGGAACAGTCTGATCTGACCATATAGAACATCACTAATGGAACAGTCTGATCTCACCATATTGAACATCACTAATGGAACAGTCTGATCTGACCATATAGAACATCACTAATGGAACAGTCTGATCTCACCATATTGAACATCACTAATGGAACAGTCTGATCTCCCCATATAGAACACCACTAATGGAACAGTCTGATCTCACCATATAGAACAACACTAATGGAACAGTCTGATCTCACCATATAGAACAACACTAATGGAACAGTCTGATCTCCCCATATAGAACACCACTAATGGAACAGTCTGATCTCCCCATATAGAACACCACTAATGGAACAGTCTGATCTCACCATATAGAACACCACTAATGGAACAGTCTGATCTGACCATATAGAACATCACTAATGGAACAGTCTGATCTCACCATATAGAACATCACTAATGGAACAGTCTGATCTGACCATATAGAACATCACTAATGGAACAGTCTGATCTCACCATATAGAACATCACTAATGGAACAGTCTGATCTCACCATATAGAACATCACTAATGGAACAGTCTGATCTCACCATATAGAACACCACTAATGGAACAGTCTGATCTCCCCATATAGAACATCACTAATGGAACAGTCTGATCTGACCATATAGAACATCACTAATGGAACAGTCTGATCTCACCATATAGAACATCACTAAATAGGACTAAAATATGGCTAAATATATGACCACTTTTTGACCATCAATATTTGACTAGAGCGGCAACAGGTAGAATGTAAACTGAGCAGTGGTCATATCATAACACATGATAAATATCATAACACATGATAAATATCATAACACATGATAAATATCATAACATTTCAAATGATCAATTACTCAATCAAAGCAAAATACAGCACATGTAATTTTTTTCCGCTAATACTGCTAATACAACTTCATGGAGAATAACTTAATTTCATCTCTTGAAGTGAACATTTTACCATAGGGGATGTATCAGCTAGTCATCTCATTTTCACACCTCTCTCTAACACACACACACACGCACACGCACACGCACACGCCACACACACACACACACCACACACACACACACACACACACACACACACACACACACACACACACACACACACACACACACACACACACACACACACACACACACACACACACACACACACACACACACACACACACACACACGCCATGTTACGAACCGCTGAGCTATGAGAGATGACACCTCCGTTTTACACCTGTTAAGAGACTCGCATTGTGAACAGTTCTTAAAATAGATCTGAATTAGCTAAGATGTGGAAGTAAGTTGTTAATTTGAAGTGTCTGATGGTAATGACATGATATCTGTATCCTTGGTTTTCCATTTTCCATATTTAAAATATTGTTCTTCTTCCCCTCTCACTCTCCCTCCTACTGTAGGTCAAATCAAATCAAATCAAATTTATTTATAAAGCCCTTCTTACATCAGCTGATATCTCAAAGTGCTGTACAGAAACCCAGCCTAAAACCCCAAAACAGCAAGCAATGCAGGTGTAGAAGCACGGTGGCTAGGAAAAACTCCCTAGAAAGGCCAGAACCTAGGAAGAAACCTAGAGAGGACCCAGGTTATGAGGGGTGGCCAGTCCTCTTCTGGCTGTGCCCGGGTGGAGATTATAACAGAACCAAGATGTTCAAATGTTCATAGATGACCAGCAGGGTCAAAATAATAATACGTCCTCCTCAATCCCTTGTGCATCACACTAGTACAGCTGTACATCTTTTTGTTGACAAGATGGCGACGACAGACACGATTGCCCTGTTTCTAGCTCCTAGCTAACTTTGCAGAGTATTTTCATTTGTGTGTGTGTGTGTGTGTGTTATTTCTTACATTATTTGCTCTGAACATTTCTTGTAATATTCCCAACAGCCAGAAATAACTTTTTTTGATATTAGAACACCACTAATTCTAGCAGAAATTCAACTTCCGTTACCTGGATCTATTGTTTTGAGACATCCCGAGGCAGCTCTATTCATCCCAGGGGTTGCACCAAAACACAAGACACCAGAGAAGATAGAAGAAGTAGGAACCTAGTCAGACTCAAGAGGCATGCATACCATCACGCTTCCGAGTATATTACTCGCTAACGTTCAGGCCCTGGACAAAGTAGAGGAGCTCAGGGCGAGGATCTCCGTCCAGAGAGGCATCAGGGACTGTAACATGCTTTGTTTCACGGAATCATGGCTCTCTCGGGATATATTGTCCATCGTGTGGACAGGAAGAAAGAACTCTCTAGGAAAAAGAAAGACAGAGGGTTTTGTTTCATGATTATCAACTCGTGGTGTGATTGTGGGTAACGTACAGGAAGTCAAGTTCTTTTGTTCTCACGATCTGGAATACCGCACCATCAAATGCCGAGCGCATTTCCTTCAGAGATAATTTTCTTCGGTCATCGCCACTGCCGTGTATATTCCCCCCCACCCCCCCCCCCCCAAAGTCGACACCGTGACAGACAATGTGCAAACTGGAAACAGCATATCCTGAGGTCACGTTGTTGTTCCCACTGTGACGATTACAACTTATCCAAACCAACAACCGTGGATAGATGGCAGCATTCACGCAAAAATAGCTGGGCTAGTCAAGATTTTCTACTGCTGGGCCTTGTCTTTTTTTAAATGTAACCTTTGTTTAACTAGGCAAGTCAGTTAGGAACAAATTCTTATTTACAATGACGGCTTAGGAACAGTGGGTTAACTTCCTTGTTCAGGGGCAGAACGGCAGATTTTTACCTTGTCAGCTCAGTGATTCAATCTAGCAACCTTGCGGTTACTAGTCCAACGCTCTAACCACTAGGCTACCTGCCGCCCCTACACTCTAACCACTAGGCTACCTGCCGCCCCTACACTCTAACCACTAGGCTACCTGCCGCCCCTGCCATCTTGAAGCCACCTTGACAGTTCTTGCAGGTTGTAGGGATTAAGGCCGGTTGAGTTTTAGTTGGACATTGAGCTCTATGAAGCCGTCTCTGAGATACTTTGTCAGTTTGCCGAGAAGTCTGTCAACATGGGAAAAGCAGTTCAAGTGCTTATCAGAACAGCCTCCAAGAAATGGACTCGTAGAGCTCTGGAACACCCGAGAGTGACCAACCTTCACATCTTGGGCTGTGAGGTTGGTGGAAACTTGACTTTGAAAGAGCTGATGAGGTTGGCCATACTGGAGCTGGAGTACCTGAATGCTAGCTGTGTAGGGTGATGGGTGATGATGGTAGGACTGGCCAATCCTCTGTGCTTCAGGGAGCCTGAGATGTTCCAATAGGACGTGGTACTTGTATTTCCCAGTCAGCTGTGGATGAGAGTCAAGGATATTGTCCAGTGCCACTTAGATTCGCAAAGTCCCCTTCATTGTCAGTGGTGAAATCTGGTAAGGTGGGTTTAGGAGCCCCAGCTGCAGATACCCTGTGGAACTTGCTGTGGGTAAGCCTTGAAGGCTAGCTGTGAAACTTGCTTCGATTAACCCGGGTAGACTGGTAGTGGGACCCGATGGAAGTACACTTGCTAATCTTGAGCAGGGACTTGTTGAGAGTGCACTTGTTGGCCCCGTACTTGAACAGACTGTGAGTGAACCAGTTGGCCTTGAGCTTGAACACTCGCTAGCTGCAAAAGTACGAGGGAGAGTGCGATCTGGTGGTTTAGCTCGAACCCCGAGGGGAGGTAAACTGTAATGTTAGGGTTGGGCCGTTAAGTCCACTGCACCACTGTGGGCCTACGTGGTTGGACCAAAGGGTGGTCAGATGTCTAGCTTTCTTATTAAGTCGGAGAGACTTGGGGTGTTTCCTGTTGCATCCGTGTCTGCTGTCCATGGGTTGCAGTCTGGATAGGGCAAAATGATCTGTCACTGTTCCTCTGTGTTCTCTACAGGGCAGGTTGCTGATCTGAAGGCCTGGATGAGGCTGAAGGTGTAGGTAGAACAACTTGTATGTATGTGGTGATGGTGATCCTCTACTGAGGATAACAGGTCAGGACTCCTAGAACCTTGTGGTTTACCCAATTGTTGAATTTCCGGGGACCTAAGTGGAAAGCCCCTAACGTCGGGTGGACCACTCTCTGAGGAGGATTGTCTTTGGGACCTGGAGTAGAGGTACCTACTAGGTGAGGAAGAGGATTGTCTTTTTGTGTCCGAGCCCTGGTTTCCTCTTTCTCTGGTTGCAGGCTCACTGTTTGACTGGACTAGCTCTGATCCACCCTATGCTCCTTGGGGGACATCAGAAGTGCAGTTCTCAACCACAGGTACCGTTACTGGTTGTGGAGCAGTTGCGTTGGGACCAGCTGGTTGCCCACTCTCGCGACTGTGGCCCTGGCATTGTAGGCTGTAATGGCGTGGAGATGCAAGCTTGGGCCTGACTGTGACCAGTGATTGAATGACTGTGATTCTCCTCACTCTCCACCAAGAGGAATTGAAGAAATGTGGTCCAGCATCTCCTGACGCCTTCTGTTGAGCCTTTCGTACAGCTGGCTCCTAAGCTGCTCAGCCTCTGCCGTCTCTTCCATTTCAGCTTTAGACACCCACTCCACAGGCTCCCTTAATAATGAATCAATGTTCAGACTTGGCTGTTGTACAGGGGTGCACCCATCAGCTCTCGTTGCTGATTCTGCTGGCTCTACCGTGCGGGTGGTGCGCTGGTTGTACCGGTGGTAAGCTGGTAGGGAAATCAGCTCTGTGGAGTTTGCCAACCTCTAGGGGAAGGTGCTCATAGCCATACCACTGGCTAAATGAGAATGTCCTGTATCCATCCTTTCTGGTAGCCACTAAATCTGCTTGAAGGACCATGTAAGAAATGGTCTACTTTGGAATGGACTAAAATGGCTGCTTTTAGTGAATGGTGATGGCCGCTAAACAGGTCATGAAGCGCTGAATAATGAAAATATTTTCGCCATAAATTGGTGAAAGCGCCAAAGCCTTCGGAAAGCCTCGGTTACCCATCACTACATACTGCTGGTCCTCAGCTGATGGCTGCTTTTCAATTAACGGTGTGGTGTTGTATGGTGTGGTG